>NW_017536119.1:394510-428176 GCF_001853355.1 Bactrocera latifrons | reverse complement strand
ATACAAATATACGCTATTCACTTAATTACTTTCTCATTGGCATAACTATCAATGGCCACACAGCCTCTCTCGACTACAAGCCGTCCACATTTGATACAGCCGACGCCACACGTTCCATTACTGATGACTACGCCAAGTCCGCTCCGTATAATTACGAGTCCATACTCGGTAAATCAGGCTCTTCYGACATCTAYGGCAGCAGCACCGCCAACACAACAAACAGCGTTAATGCCGCACCTGTCACAAGCACTACCAGTTCCTTGTACAACAAGCCCACTTATGAGACAACAACCAATGATGGCAGTGACGCGCTCAAAGACTACAAGTCCGGTTACAACAGCAAGTATGGTMTCAAYGATCCCGATGACGAAAATATCAAAGACAATTTGGGAGAAGGCGAAAAACGGCGCACCAGCAACGAGCTCATCGGCAGTACCACAGCAATGCCAAGCACCGCTGGCACAACCAAGTCCGAGTATGACTACACAAAAGAATATGACAAAGATTACACAAAAGACTACAGCAAAGACTATGACAAAGATTATACCAAAGAYTACACAGCCGGCGATATCAACACCGTCACCGGCGGGGCAGACATATCGGGCAGCGGCACCGATCCTAACTTGGCCGCTCCCAACACCAGCGCCAGCAATGACTACAATACCGACTACAGCGGCTATGAGGGTTATGGACAACAGCAATACGATGGTAGTGGATACGATGTCTCCGGCTACGATCAGTCAGCATACGATGGTAGCCAACAGCAATATGCTAGTGCAGGACAATACGATACCACTGGACAGAGCGGATACGACACTAGTGGCGGACAGGCAGGTTATGGTGACTACACAGCTGCCGATTACGATCAGTCCGCATATCAATACGACAGAGCGGGTGTCGGTGAAGAAGTCGCAACAACGTCAGCAACGCCCAGCGCTACCACCGGAGATATCGACACAACATCAAACCCACCAACGACAGCACCCGCARGTCAAACAGCAGCACCACCAAACAGCTCAACAGCAGCGCCACCTGCCGGTAGAGTCGCCGCGAGCATTGCTGGCCGCTCAACAACGGAGAGCCGCAATCAACCGCGAACGGGCAGTGGCGCTGTGGGGTCAGGAAGTACCGGTAGCAGCGGATCAGTCGGCGGAGGAAAATCCAATTTGTCACAACAGCCTGCCGCGTCCGCAACCAAAAAGTAGTTGCGCTGAATGGGTGGCCGGCAGTGTATGTAGTTCTAAGGAACTATACGATCCCTTTGAGTTGGAGTTTAGTATAAGCAGTCCGAGTTTGATGCGTTCATTCGGGTCGGGTTCCTGCACCGAAGTAGAGGAGAATGCTGAATTTGATTCGATTTCGGAAATGAGCATTTCACCGGCGCAAACGGCTATCAGACGCATAACGGTGGCAGATACAGACAACATAGAAAATACAGTTAATATAAATATTACGAGCGAAGATAGGGGAGCATAGAAGTATAAACCGATTGATAATTTGTAAAATAAACAAGACACGTAACTAAATATTTGTCAGATGTATGTAAGTAAATAAGATTAAGATGTTATTCCTAACATTTAGATTTAATAAAAACATTAAATTTATTGACGTCTGTAACAGTAAGCAATCAATTGGCAAAATTCTTCATTTCGAACAATCTTAATTAAAATTATCAAAAGTACTTAAATAATATTTAAGAAGCAAATAAATATAATACAGAGTTTGTGAATATCTATACAAAGTCTACTTTAATTTTATACTCATGTTTTCGCCTGTTTAAGGAGGAATTTTTATTGGCATCAGTTTCTGAGTGGTTTGAAAAATATTATTTTATAAAGACTTGGAATAAGTCAGGCAGTTGCTAAAGCGTTACAACCAGTTTTACTCCTTCAAAAGTAATATCGATTCATTTATATGCATGGCTCGATAATGGAGTACAGAGTTGGTGTGGTTATATGCTCTCCAAGGTTTGGCATTAGGCAATTTTTAAACTGACGGACCCCTGCTTTATATTTAAAGCATAGGCCTTTGATACTAGGACTGCGGACCTGSCTCTAATGCATAAGCAGAAAACTCTAGGATCTACGCCAACAGGCAACCAGAAATCAARGCTTTAACCTCGTTTTGTGTGTCGGCCAGAAATATCTTGGAAAGCGGGGTAGTAGTGGAGCCAATGAGATAGTGGACGAKATTGCCAATACTGGTGTAACGTGGTAAATATTRCAAAGCCGATGCTTTGTCTATACGACGATGTGAACAGAAGGATGTCAAGGATAATCAAGACATGGCGGAATTAACTGTAGGAGCATAATTGATGAGAAGATCAACAAATGTCAGCAGCTAGGCGCCAGGGAAACAATGGCTCAATCACTCATTCCGCATTGCTAAGGCTYCGCTTTAAGCATTCGGCGGTAGGAAGTACTGGAAGAGATATCTTAGTGAGGTCAGACTGTGTTGAAATTCGCGTTACACGCAGGCATTCTAAAGGATAACTACTTCTCCTCATGGGAAGCGGAACTCCATCTGACATCGTAAAGGCCCAAAACTGGTTTATGCGTGGCGTTAGCATACCAAACTAAGCTAAGCTAATCTACGATTCTGCTCTTTGATCCTCCATCAGTTAATCGACTCACATTTTCCCAAATCTACCTTCTTCATCTAAAACTTTTTAATAGCTTCTCGTCTTCTCTGCGTGATTAATGAAGACGGCTCAGATSAACGAATTGACTTTTAGCGAACTCAACAACTTTGTTTCTATTCAGCATATTATTAACAAAGACTTTCTTTCTTTTTCGCTGTTTGGCGGCAATTGGAGATTCCAAGTGTGACCAGATTCTTCTCCACCTAGTCTTTCCAAAGGCGTGGAGGTCTTCCTCATCCGCCGCTTCTCCTGGCGGATACTTCTTCCAATTCTCGCAAAGCTGGAGTGTTTTCACCCATTCGGACAATAAGACCTAGCCAGCAYAGCCCCTCTCTTAATTCGCTGAACTATTGTATATCTTGTAAAGCTAATTCATTAAGCTAATTCAATAATATTGGCTATGCGCAGAGGACCATAMATCTTTCGCAGAATCTCTCCCSAAAACTSGTAATGCGARCTCATCAGATGTTTACATTATMCATKSCTCTRCACTAWATAGCTGGACGGGAATGACTAGCTTTCGACAASCACTGACMGCTATTCAGAGCGGAGCSATTAACACCTTCACCGACTCCCTCTCAGTGGATAGTCTTCTTGGAGTCAAAACMCCGTCAATTGTAGACGAAGAACTCGAGTTGCCGCTAAAATCGAGAGGAGCTTCGTTCTGKATGCTGTAGCAGGTTAAACTTCTACTTATCCAGATTAGATCCTGAACTTCAAACATACCTCTTTGCATGCCCTGCTAAYCCTACTCATYTGACACCCTTCTCTCTTTTGTGCGACCTCGTCGAAACAGCACTGAACCTCATCCGGGGCCTACTGTTGGATGACGCYGATGGCGGCTTATCTCATCCTTATCATCCTGAGGTGGGATTAGGTAATCGTTACAACAACAACTCAATCTCCGACTATGTCCGAAGTAGCACCTGTGAGCGCAAGTTATTCTGCGTTGAAACTTGAGGCAGTTTGTTGATGACAGGAGATACTATATTTCGTACCGTACTTCGTCTTGCCCTCTTTCACTATAAGACCCATTCTATTTGCASGATAGGGAAACGCTTTGTCTGAAACCTCGTTTGTTATCGAACGGCTCGAATAGTTTCTTCCCGATCCTGAGGAACGTTTGGTCTTTTATTACTCAATGTCAGTTTACACGATAAATATATATGTACATATACATATTTAACTGAACGTAATATTTTATCGAATCTGAATTTTTTGTGGTTTTGAAWTTGCTGCATTATATCCTTTAATGCGGTTTCGGAAGTCGGCCTTCTTCCTGAGCAGAAGAAATTACACGAACATTTTCTCAATTCCTTCAATTAAACTTTCAACTACTTTAATCTAATTTTACTAACTCCTGAATTATAATTGAACGATTTGTATGTATGTTATGTCCGATAACAATGAAAAGAGCAAAAGGTCAAAACGCCACTTCCATTGCTAAACCGAATTTATGGCAAAGCGAGTAATCAATATGGTTTAATTGACATCAATTGATGGTTGAGCTGTGAAAACGAAATTATTCAATTATTGTTATGGGTTTTTGAAGTGACATGCCACAGACGTACAAGTTGACAATGGCAAGTGCTTAAATGTTGGAAGTGCCGTCCATCTGCTTATTGGCGTGAGTTTAAGTGTGGGTAGAGTTAACTTGAAGAATTTTCATTGAAGTTTTCGAATTTCTGGACATTTTGGACAATTTCTTAGAGCGCATACTATTTATATTTATTAAATAGCATTTTATGTGGCCATATAGGCTTCAATGGCTTAAATTACATTTGAATAAAGCGAGAAAAGAAATAAATAAAATCTAGTATAATCGCTCATATTTTTACATACATTTCTTAGTTGTTACTACTGCTGTGTARAAGAATAGAGAACATATTTATTTCATTCGAATAATCTTTTTGGCGACAACACCCTAAGATATGTGATGACAAATTATATATTATACGGACCATTGTAGGTTATGTTATTAAACATAAAGCGTAATGAGTTTTTATATAATAAATAACTGAAATTTTGACGTGAGCATTTTCGATTGAATTTGATATTTKTTAAGCTGAAGTAAGGTTTCCTTCTTAGTAACGGGGTTTTCAATAGGGATGCTACAAAAGTAGACTGATAGGAACATCAAACGATGCCATATTTCCTTTTCTTTTGACATTTATCTTCAGTAAAGTTTGTCATTTCAACAAATAGTCGAAATGATTAAAATTTACTACCAAAATTAGGAGTCAGTGGTCTCAACTTTAAGAGGTCGTTATAATCGTCTAGCCAGATCAACAATTGAGCGTCCAGTGGAAAATGTTGAATCCACAGGCACTGTACGAGTACAAAATGTTTCTGTGCCAGTGAGACAAAGAAGTGCACGTAGTGTTGAGAAAATTGCAGTCGCTACTGTATCAATTGAGGAAAACTCAAATTAGACTCTCACATGTCGTTTTCAAGCGTTGGGCATCTCTGTGACGCTGTTGTGGAAAAGATGGTGGGCTCCAACCTTCCAAGATCAAATTGATGCAAGAAATGAAACCGCTTACCTTTAGAATAGTCGCACGTTCGTGAATTGAGCTGAGCAAGAACTTGAAAATGATCCGGATTTTCTTCGAAAAATCATCTTCAGCAATGAAGCTTATTTCTGAGTGTATGGCATCGTCAATTAGCAAAATATGCGTTCTTGGTGAGGCAGCAATCCATACGTACTCGATGAGTCAGCATTGCATACTGAAAAAATTACGGTTTATGGGTCGGCGGCGTCATAGGCCGTAATTCTTCCGTTATGATCAAGACCAGCACATTACTGTGACTGGGAAACGTTTCCGCTTAGTAATAACCGAATATTTTTGAACAATATGTGGTTCCAACAGAACGGCGAACATCTCACATAGCGAATGTCAAATTCGATTTATTGAAAACCAAGTTTGGTGAACGAGTTATCTCACGAGATAACCAGTCAATTGGCCGCCTTGGTCGTGTGATTTGACGCCGTTAAACTATTTCGACTGGGGCTAAGGCAAGTCTATGATCTATGCCARCAAGCCAGCAACTTCGTACGAATATCGTACTTGAAATTGCAGCAGTATCGCYGATTTATGCATGAAAATCGTCGAAAACTTGGTTCAGCGTCTGGATTTCTGCACTCATAATTTTGATAATTTTTTGCCTGCCAAAATTCTAGTTCTGTTCAGATCGAAARACTGGTAGGTATTGTATGGAGAATTACTTACATAGTTTGCCTTCGARTAATCACTCAAGCAAATGGGAAAAACGTAGTTTTAAGAAAAACGTGTTTAATGTTAAGCTGTTAGAGCTGTTTGAACCGGGCTCTGTTACAAAACTCTAACTCAAAAACTATTAACGAAATCGTTTTAAAATTTATTTTTTAATTTTACACCTCGTGTTGAAATAAACACCCTAAATTTATTATTTATGAAATACGTATGTACACACATACATACATAAATGCTTAGTTAATAAAACGCTCTTCTTCATATTCATATTCAGCAATACTATAGCCTCCAGACAACTGCTCCGAATGAAGCGGAATCTTTACAGCAAATTACACATTTCATTTCTCCAAGCTTGGATAGGCAGCTGCCAAGGTCTTCCGTCCATGCCAATCCCAAGCATTTGTATTAATATTGAATTTAGTGTTTCCCATCTGCACCGGACACGGTTCTTCCACATGCAACAGGAAGCAGACAGTGTAAACACTCAGCTCGAATTCCGGCGAAGTGCCAATGAAAAGTGTGTTATATGGCTTAATATGATTGTAGAATGTGAAACGTGTGGCAAGCACATATTTGTTCTGCAAAAGAAAATTATATTAATAAAAAATGTGCTAGAGAAACTCAACAAAGGAATTTTAAGAAATAAGGCTAGGCATTTTTCAAAAAAATATAGGTTTTCGGGTAAATTCTTAAATATCGAAATTTTCGTATTCAAAGGCACTTAGTGAGTTGTTACAAATCACGGCATCACCCAAAAAATTTTGGATCTGTATTTTCTTATTTTATTATCACAATCTACCTGGTCACAATTGTCTTCAATATTAAGGTGATCTTGAGCTCTATGGTGGGTGGGTGGACAATTTGAGTTCCAATTATGATCTTCCATAACTTACATATTAATCTGGGTGGCGAATAATATTATGTTATTTGTCCAATCTACCTGCCCAATATTGTTTTTTTATTCTAAGGACATCTCTATTTCAGGGGTGGTAGGACAATTCGCCAAATTTCGGCTTCGAAGTCACTTACATGTAATTCCAACATCGTCCAAAACAGTTGTAATCTGTATAGCGCTCCTAGAACTTGATTTTATCATCGAAGGAATGATATTGTTTTAATTTCTAAGATCAGCTTGAAGCATTCTTTTTCAGGGGTGGTTGTACCACTCGCTCAGTGTTGAGCATCCAAGTCAATATGGAGTGAGCTCTTCTGAACACCAATTCAACACGTATGGGCTAATATCATTTTTAGTTTAAGCGGTATGAAACTAACTTCAAATAGATCCAGAAAAATCTGTCTCGAACAAAGTTTAAACTAAATTTCATGTCGGTTACTTGCATTATACCGATTGTCTGGGGCTATGTTACGATAAGTGAGACGATGAAATCCGGCATTACGAACTAATTTCATGGTATTTTTTAACATACTCTAAGAAATACCTTATCCAGTTGTATTTTCTCGATGAACCCCTTATAATCCAAATTGCCTTGGRCTTCCTGCTCATGAAAGTAAATCCAATTGTGTAAGCCCAAAATCGTCTCATGACGTAGTTCGGCGAGAAARACATGCTCAAAACCCGAACTACCCATGCGTCCTCTCGAGCGTGAATACTGCGTAAACCAAATGCTCCTGAGAAGTTCAATTTGAGCCTTGTGATTGGCGGCAACGAGACCTGGCAGTGTTGCAAAAAACATTGAGTTGAATTGAACTGGTGTTACTTAAGAATATAACCTCTCTGTTGCAGAAATAGCATTGTATGTTTCATTATTGAGGTTTTGAGCACAGCATTGAGAAAATCCARCTCTTCCTGCGCCTGCTCCGCCGTGGTGCTTTCTACTGCGTTCACATCGAGCAGATAGTTATCGAAGAGTCGACGTAACAATGGAATCGTGCTGGAGGCGTCTGTTGTGTACAACACATCATCTGTTTGGAGTAAACTTTCAGGGAGAGAAAATCGAGTTAGTTTAAGTAAATTTGCTGTTACAACTCGCTTTTAGTACTTACGGTTCCGCTGCACGGTCGTCGCGCGCAAAAGATTTGGTTTTGCCCTGGAAATTCACGTTGATCGAATAGTTGTTGGTACGCACTTCGTCGGCGAAAAGACGCTGTGTGAGATCAATAATTTCGTGCTCGACAAATGTGCCATCATCGCCGCCACCGCCTTTGCCCGCATAGAAGTACTCTGTGAGTGTTTACCACATACATATGTACATCTAAAGCTATTTTCAATATTATACTTTCCAAGACTCACCGTAAATGTGCCAGCCGACAATGCCCAACACAGCCAGCACGCCAATTAATATGAAGCGCTTRATTTTCTCACATTTATCTTTATCCAAATGTGTATTTGAGCCACTAGAATTGGTTTCGGCATTATTTTGTTGTTCATTCCTGTTGAAATTATATTGTGTATTATTTGTGGCGGCACACATCTGGCGTTTGTTAGTATTCCGTTGTTCAATATTATTATTTTTACGTTTTCTATTTTTACACACAACTTTATCACGCTTCCATAATCCACGAATATCTCTTATAGTCTGATAAAAGCTTAGTTGATCTCTACTTTTTGATCTCAACATAATCATGAGAGCAGCAAACGAACGCGTATCACCTTGAATGTCCGTGAGAACGCTCTCAATTTGTTGACTTAGAGCACCGYAGTAAACGAGCGGGAGTGTGGTGATACGGTATAAAGCTAATGCTCCGCTCTTAAGCGAGCTTTAGCTGAATATGTTGATTYGCTGGCTATTCAGCGCTGCCAGCCATCGCTTACTAATTCATTTGTTTGTGAGCTTTGGTAGATACTGGTTTTGTTGGTTGGATAGCATAGCATTCTGTATTTGACCTTATGGCGCATTGTTTGTTCGCATTTGGCCAAACAACTGTTACATTGTCTATAAGTATACGCTTGGGATCGGATTAGCCGGTACTTTTATTTTTTATTATGTATACCTATGATGGCATAAAATGCCATATGTCGCCATAAAACGCAAAGTAAAGTAATGGTAATTATTCGAATTTGAATGTAGTTGAAAAGTTTCAGTAGTGAGAAAGTAAGGTCTTTGGAGTGCGTGTCCTACACGCCTCAATTTTCAAACGAGCTCTTCTCGAAACTAGATTTTTTAAGCTGGCGTTCTCGATTTCGTGAAAGCTGTTCATTGATTGCTTTAAAATTTTACTGGCCGATTCGTCATACATGTGGTTATCACCCGAATGAGCAGTTTTGGAAAATATTGAAATCTTTTGTAAAATGTAAAAAAAAACTTTTCCATCGATTTTACATAAATAGAGCTGGAGCTATACCGTTATTTGATATTCCTGAAAAATATCTATGTATGTAAATTTATACTGATCAATAGCAGAAGCGCAGTCAGAGTTGTAAAGTAACTATTCAAACCATCCGGTATCAAACGCGGATTTTGACAGGGCGACTCCCTATCGTGTGGTTTTTTTCATTCGGATGCTGGATAAAACTTTAAGAGCCGCAGAGTTATTATTCCACATTATTCACGTCATATTGTTTGAATGAATTAAAGCCCTCCAGTTTTGAAGTTGTGTGGTATTCACTGGTCGAAGCAGTGAAAGACTATCGCTCCGTGAGAAAGATCAAGTGGACAGCGATTTCTCTTGGTATTTTCAACTGGTGGCTTTGACAACCGTAGCGTTGCARTCTGACAACTGACAACTTTATGGTAAAGCTTGACATTTTAGATGTTATACATACYGAGAAAGTTTTGCCTTACGAACGCTATCAGTGTTGTTTACAGCAACTTGAAAAATTCATCGTGATCAGAAAATGGAAATAAATCGTGAATTTTTTCGCTCGATTATGTTTCACAACTTTCTTCGTGGATTAACACAGCAACAGTGTTTCGATGTATTTAATTAAATGTTTAACCATGAAACTCTACCAAAGACCAGTGTTTATCGATGGTATGGAAAATTCAATTGAAGTCGTAGATCACTCCAAAACGAATTGCTTGAAGGTTGTCCAAAAACAGTCGTTTTTCAGGAAAACAGTCGTTTGCTGCTGTGCGCAAACTAAAATAAGATCGCCATGCACCTTGCGTGAGACAGAGAAAACTATATTAGGGGGACAAGCATACACTCAATATTGCGTGGACATTTTACAGTAAAAAATATTTGTTCAGGTTGGAGTCTGTACAATTTGTAATTCGCTCAAAAAAGGCTCGTGTCAATTGGTTGAATGAAATGTTAAAAAATACCGAAATCAGTTTGTTGTTTCAAATCATATTTATTGCTCAAATCTACATTATAATTTTACTCGATTGTGTTAAGGTATGTTCACTCTTTTAAATTTTTGTTTATCCTTTATAATATTATATAAATGTGTCGCATACAAATTTATGAGTAATTAGTGCACTTAAAAATATTTATCTCTTTTATTTGCTGAGTCCATTATGTAAATGTGCTCATCGCGTGACATAATAGTCTTTTTCTTTATTTGATACTTTTTCATATTAATACAACTGCTTTCATTGCTGCTCGCTTGTCCATAACTTCCTATAAACAGCCAAAAATTAACAAACAATACATCATAAGCTCGATTTTGTTGTTGATCGTCTGACTTTGAAATGAATGCCAATTGCGRTACACAGCGTTTTGGCAGTTATTCTGGCGAATATTCTATCATTTCAKCATCTGACATTCGAGAGCGTGGCGTAAATAAAGTTCATATGTTTGTAAAAATATGTTTGTGTGCAAATAGACAACCAAAGCAGCAAAAATAGTAAGCAAATTAATATAAAAAAATGCAGGAAGAAAAAATGAAACTGCTGTAAACAATTTTTTTAAGTTTAGCTGGAWTGTATGTGTGCATGTCTGCGGGTAGACAAAATATCTTCTAGCGCCTGGTGTCGCCACAGCGGTTGTAGTTTTTATAGCAGCTAAAGGCAGTGATAATTAAGCATGTTTTATTAATAACTGTTCAAGTTTCTCCCCAATTTGAAACTTTTTTCCCACGCAAACAAAGCTATAACTGTATTTTTGTAGTATACATATATATCGTTTGATTAGAAACTGATTAAGCAAACAAATTTCTTAAAAACATCCACCTTTGGGAATCTGAAACTAAAGTTGATGGCTGCGTTTGACAGAAAACTCTCTACCTCTTACTCTTCCTTTGAGTTTTGAGCCATCCGCGAAGATGGTCACTGCGCCTAATCTCTAATGGATCTCACGCGGATACTAAAAATTTCGTTGCAAACTTCATATACCCTCTTCAGGGTATAAAGATATTGGATAGTCGAACAAGCTTTTGTCAATAGATGTCGTCGTATCTCCAGTACTACGAATCACATTGTGTCATACCATATAGTGTTTCAAAGGTTCAATTAACCAAAAAAAAAAAAATTAAATTCGGAGAAGTTGAAAAAAAAGTTACAGCTGTTCAAAAATGGGTGAAAATAGTAAAGAAATTCGCTATATTTTGAAACTTTTGTATAAAAAAGAGAAGAATGCAAGCCATCATTGAAATTTGTGAAGTTTACGGAGACGACGCTGTATTAGTTCATGTAGCATAACAATGGTTCGCTCGCTTCCGTTCCGGCTACTAAAAGAAGTGAAAAACTTAAAGGAACGAATTAACATATGCGTTTTTTTGCTGAAACGAACATGATTTCTGAAGGGAATGGTAACAGGAGACAGGAGAGTTATGCTGAGTGTTTTGTGAAATTGGAAAGGAGTCATCCACTATGCGCTGCACCAGCCTGAACGAACGATTGATTCTACATTTTACTGTCAACAAGTGATAAGAGTGAAACATGCATTTGAAAAAAAAGGCCACAAGTGATCAACAGAAAGGGCTTACTCTTCCAGCAAGACAACGCCAGGCCATTTGAAGACACGGCAAAAACTGGGAGAGCTTGACTGAAAAGTTGTAATCCATCCACCTAATAGCCCTGACCTTGCACCAYCGCACTACCATTTGTTTTGGTCAATGCAGAACTCTCTTTTTGGAGTAAAGTTGGCTTCAAGAGAAGTCTGTGAAAATTACTTGTCGTAGTTTTTCGCCGAGAAACCAGAAAAGTTTTACATTGATGGAATAATGTCTCTAACGGAAAAATTGCAAAGCGCGGTCGAACAAAATGGTACATATTTGGCTCATTAATGTTCGTTATATATAAAATATAAGTTGAAGTTTGATTAGAAATACCACTACCCAACATAAACAAAGGGAAAAAATTAGATACTTATGTAACGTAATGGAGTTTTTAAGTTGTGTTTGCTATGCATTTAATAATWTGTTTACCAATTTGAGTCATTACCAAATGCTGCAATCGTTTCACATAGTTTAAAATTTAATTTATTTGATTTYTTAATTGAGTAAGTATTTGTTTAGCTTATGAGCTAATTTCGGTCTTCATTTTAGTGGCAATATTTGTATTTACAAAGTGACTAACTTGTTCAAGTGGTTATAGCGTTCAGAGTTTTTATAGCTTATGAGTTTTGTCCACACTTAGCAAGCTATTATGATAGAAAAGGTGTTTTAATAAGAAAYATTCCAGAGAGAAGACGCGCCTTATTCTGATTTGTCTGGTCGATTGAACTCCGAAGCTCCTAGATACTTAAAACAAGTTCTAGATAGTGCTGGACACACCCATAGGAGGTATTCCAGCGGCTGCCTCATGTCAACTTCTTTGCACTTGCTATATGTATCGTCAGCACTTATGCCTATCCGGCTCGCATGTGAGCTCTCACCTCAAGAGGTCAACAGCCGCTGCCGCCATTCCTTTCCAGACCGTGTGAATAAGAAGCAAGCGAATTTTCTGAAGGGACTCTTACACATGCTCTTGGCGATCCTGCATGTACTTAAGGTATTCCATCTCGCCTTGTTCCGCCTATCAGTCTCTGAGTATACTTTGTTGTTTATCGTTTTTAGTGACTTTCGCAATTCCTGTACTTGTCCGGTAGCTAGACGGATGACATGTTTAAAAATCTCATTAGCTCTTTCGCCTTTGTGGCCTGAAACCTAGTATATATGCAGCCGCTTTCCGACAGTTGCTACATCTACTGCTTATCTGCTTCTAAGAACATTCTCCGGCGAAATGYGGCGTGGGATTATTGCCTTAATYGCTGCTGGCTGTCGACGTAGGTATSTMTTTATCCTTTTTAAGTTATTTCCTGCACTGTTAGCTATCTTGACCGCTTTCCCAACTGCAAGGACTTCCGGCTGGAAAATATTGCGGTATCCGTATGACAGAAGGCCCGTCTGAGATCCAATTCCAAGCAATAGTTTTTAGCTCCCACTCCATTCGTCGTTTTGGATCCATCTATGTAAAGAAAAAGTGAATGATCAGAAAATACTCAACTGGAGAACTTCCCTTGTGAACGGTTTCCAAAAATTTCTAAGAAGCCATAAATCGGAAAACTACAAAGATCTGATAAATGAACTTAAAATGTCACATAAAGCTTTGGGACGTAATATATCCTAAAAAATACATGCTTTCCGACAAATTTGACTGTTGTGTGTAACAAACAGACAAGCGGTTTCATCAGGACATTTCCTGAATGAAGAAGGGAAATGGAGCGCCGGCATGTTAACAAAGTTGTGGGAGACTTAAACAAGACTTTCCAGAAACCAAATATTTACGAATATCATAAGTATATTTTCTAAAGATTTTGTGTATAAAAGTCCATTACATTTTTAGAAAGTCAAGTAGTAATTAAAACGATTATTATACAGCAGAAAAAATCTCATTGTCTAAAAAAATTAAAAAAAAAAAACAAATTGTTACATAAAAAAACTGTCAGGTCTCGGAACACCAACACAGCAGATTACTTTGTGGTAATATAGATATTAAACAACACAACCACATCTGGTTTCAATGAACTATATATTAATTAGAGATCATCATATCATACGGCATAAGTTTGGATCGGTAGATAACGACACTTTATAAAGTTATCACTGTATATTCTACTTTTATTCGATTAAGACTAAATTTTTTCTAAACTATAAAAAAATTGGGGAGGTGGAAGAACCTTTCAGACACTTTCTTTACAATTTCTAGAGTTGTTCTGTTGGTAACATATATGGGCCTCACTGTGGAGTACAATAAGTCTGTTGCTGACTTCGCAATGAGTTTTTRTTGTCGTTTTAGATTAGTTGCTTTTTCGATCTAGTGAGGAATACKGATACGATGATTATAATTCTTTTTTATTTAAATAGCCGCAAGCAACGCAAAATATGGCTATATAATTTAGAGGATATACATGTTAAAAGGTTGGTGGTTTGTATAAATATAAATATCAATTGAATTGAATATTTTTTCTCTTCATGAACAAAAAAAAAAAAACACAGAAACAGTACAAATTTATTTTTGGTTTATCAACAAAAACCCTGTTCGAGTTATGAGATATGCGGCGATAGGCAATATATGATACGATTGTGAGYATATATATTACTTCAATGGAAGAAAGTCCAATATGTAAGCAATATCTGACTGAATTATTTCCTATATTAATTTCTTAAATGTCAACAGTTTGCGTCTGCATACTAGCTTTGATACGCGCTAAGGTCAGTTACAATTTAATTGGAAGTATTAGCTGCATAGAAAAGTGTGAAGCAAACCTAATACAATATATAGTATATACTCTACATATCTTGGCAAACAAGTGTATAAACAGTGAAGCAAATGAAAAAAGCAAAACAGAAGGGAAAAAGAACATAGAGGCACTCACGCACATGAACACAAATCACTATAAAAGCGAAAAAAAGTAAAACCAAAACAATTTGAGCAATAAAAAAGGAAAAAAGTTAACATTTATATCCTTCACAGGCTCATTTATTATAGTATAAAATGGTATAATAATACTTTTACCTTTATTTTGATCGAACAATTTGCATGCTATATACTCTAGTTTTTTTTTCCAAATTATATTATTTATTATTTTCTTAAAGCCTAAAGTTATAAAATCTTAAATCTATTTAAAAACTAGACAGGCTCAAGCAAGTGATTGAGCTGTTTTGGTGATACGTCGCTCTTTAATACGCAGGCATATCTCTTCTTTTAAGTCGTGTTTGATCGCAGGAATTTACCAAAGCATTAGCCAAAGGGTTTGGGTAATCTCGCAGTTTAGATATATAGTATATTTAATTCTGCTGTCTTCTACTTATTTCTTTACTATAGGCATACCAAGGTCTTTATGGATATTTTCGTTACGCATGTACCGTGGTGAACACGTGATTGTTCGAAGTATTTTTGATTGAAACCCACAGTTGAATGCCATACATTACTCTAGTTGTTCGATATAAATAATAAGCTCAGAGATTAAAGTGTTGCCATGGGTAACAATCTGYGCAAAATTTTGTAGAAATATCTTGCCAAATACAAAAGTACAACGATCGGTTTGTATGACACCTATATTCAATATTTATCCGATCAAAACAATATCTTCGGAGATTATTGCTTTGCCTTGGAAAATAAACCGTGCCAAGTTTCGTGAAGATAGCTCGTCAAATGAAAAAATTTTCATGCAATCATTTGATTCCGATCGTCCAGTTTGTATGACAACTATAACCTATAGCGATCCGATACCGGCGGTTCGAACAAATAGAGAATTTTTTTTTTTTGCATAGAAAAGGAAGTTTGCTAATTTTCAGAGGAATATATATAGCTTCTTTTTCCTTATTGGCATGGACAACAACAGTCTCGTATGAGATTCTTCTCCGAGGCTATTTTCTTCTTTTCATTGGTAGGATTTTTAACGAGCCCGGTCCCAAAGCCAGCGCACAACCCGAGGGAGCGAATGTTTTCACCTTAGCTCACCTTCAAACGGATGTTTTTWGGCTAACCAGASGATACTCAGTCTAAGACCGGAAGTTGTGAGCTGCTTCAGCAAGTAAAGGAATCGTCTCACTTGCGTGAACTTCTACACATGGCTCCATTCTCCCTTATATAAATATACATATACATATAATTTATACGATATCCGACATTTTGTTATATGTATTACAAAACTCGTGGCAAACTTAATCAGTTTACCCTGTTAAGCGTATTATAAATAAAGTGAACTCAAGAAATCATAACAAACCTACAGATGCTTCTTTTGCTGTGCCTCRCAAAGCTGCTATTGACTAGCGTTAGTGAAGAAAACACGCGTAAYAAGTGAGCTCTAACGTCTGCTTTCCCAGCGTCTGATTTGAAAACACACACATATGYACATATTATATTATATATGACACATACGAACATACGTCCCATTGTCATTGCGTGCGCCATCAGCTGTCTTTGGAGGTTGCCGGGTGTGCTGTCAAGGCTTTATAAGTTAGCTATCACGTTGCCGTGCCAAACAGTCTCCTACCATCATTAAAGTCGCACGGACAGCACAATTGTCCACTGACCTAAGTAGTCGTTACTTGCAAACGCGTGTCGCAGCTTAAACTCCAGTTAGTCGCTGTCAGTGAGATCAGTGAATCAACTAAACGGTGACTCAATAAAAGCAGGTAAGCGSTGCAAAACTAAAAGTGATACTGAAACATTTATAACAATCTAATGACAATTGCTAAACTTATATTCTGGTTTATATCAAAATTATGAAACAGTTCTCTAACTACGTTGATCTCACAGAAAGAGTCTTTACTGGCTGGATCGAAACTCGAATACACTTCAGAACTAAAATGTAATCGTTCAGTTTGTAGCAATATGTTATGGAGATCCGATCAGAACAATTTGTTTTTTATAGTAGCCACAACTTAGACAATAATCCTTATCAATTTTCGCAATAAATATCCCATCAAAAAAGTTTTGCTTACAAAAACCTAATTTTTKTCTGCTTCTTTSGAGCTATATGCTATAGTGGTCCGTTTCCTTTGTCTGTTGGTTATGAAGTTGTCATGGAAATAAGCCATGCTAAACTTCGTCAAGATATCTTGTAAAATAAAAAGTTTTCCATACAAGAATTTSAATTTCGATATCGGTGGTTGCGAGAAAAGAGCAGTTTTTTTGCGGATAATAATAGGACAGTTACATGATTTGAGATCGATATATTAAAAACTTAGTGACTAGTTCTCGTATCCGCAGACCGACAACCCACCAGAGAGACAGACAGATGGACATGCTTAAATCGATACATCTCATTCTGCTGCTCATTCATATATAGGTTAGGTTAGGTAAGATGGCTGATMTAGAGAGAYCGCACGCTATATGTAGTCCTTTGTGAAGCCATAGAAAAGAAGAACTCCAGTGTTCGAACTTATATGTAAAGTAGCAGATACAAATTTGCACAGGCGTTTAATCTACATTYCCGCCAGTTTGGTTGGGTGTTTGAAGGCACGCGCTCCCTAGTATTTAAACCYTGACCTGCCAAATGCGTAACAGTTAAGAAGGAAGTGTTGAGTTGTTTCCACCTCGTTTTCGTCCATATAGCTTCTGCAGATGGGCAATTGAAGAATGAGCTGTTGAAATCCCCCCACCAAGCTCTCATTAAGCCCGGCTAGTAGTAGAACACAAGAGGATACGGGAGCACCGACTCATTCTGTTARTACTGATAGCGGTTTTAGGGTGTCTTTCTTGCTAGTTCATCAGCGTTACAACTGCCTGGGCTTCTGCTGTAGCCTGGCACTCATACCAGTCTTACCACAAAGACTCTCAAGGCTATTGATAACGGGGTTAGGATYTCTTATCTTAGTGGATGGTCACTTCTTGGCATCGGTTTTGACTTCCCTTCAGTACCCTTCGTCACCTTTCCATCAACGTTCGTGTTCTTATTTTCGTCCATGCAAATAGGGTCTCCACTCAAAGCCGCTATTCGTCCCCCGAGAAGGTAATCGCTTTTAATGGTACAAARGTTGTCTCAGTAACGAGGCCAAAGTGAGAGTTGCAAGAGTCGTCTAATATTCGAYGCTAATGAAGTTAGAATTGCTCCAAATTCCAAAGCATCCTATATTAGCACCCATAAAGCAAGCATTTGAGCTGTGGAAGTAGTCTGCGAGTTCTTACCAAGAAAATTTATGCTGCGGTTGATATAACTGATACAAAAATTATATCGAAAAGTTGGAGGGTCGCTATAATCATTGTAAAACCCTTAAAGGGAACTATGTTGAATAACAAATACGAATTTTATAAAAAGAATGTGTTTTACCATGGCAGGCTGCGGTATTATCCAATTCAACTGTTATAAGAGTTCCTCTCTCTGCATGGATCTCACACTCCTCCCTGCAGAAGCATAYATCATCTGGATAAGGTAATAAACGTACAAAAAACCAGTCTAGCGAACTTCTAAGATCCTTTAGACTGACGTGTGCTTGTTTGTAGATATATGCTATATAATTATACTTTGCTATGTTCGACATTTATTTGAACTTCGTGGCATCCATCATAAATCAACATCTTGTTTTCTGTATTCCCTCACTTAACATTCGACTAAGAAATTAAATTGTTTTCCTCCATAACAACAACAACTCGATTTGAGTCATTTCCTTCAAAGCAAACTACTCCAATATTCGTGCAGGTAAGTTTCTTAGACACTTTATCGCCCACGCTTCACTTCTTGCGCGAAAAAGTTAATTTACTTTGTTAATTACAATTACCGTTCGAGTAAAATAACTTTTCGTACTCCCGAAGGTATAATGAATTCAAAATGCCAACAATTGTAGTCAGTTTTGCACGCATACCATTAACCCTTGTGGGTGCATTAAACGAGTTTATTGTGTTGTCTAAGAAGAGATGGCGAGTTTGATGACGTTCAAGGAGGAATAATAAAACTAGGTTAGCTTTGAATTTCGTAGGCCACTAAGCCAAGCATAGACCAGCTTTGGTTCTTTGCAATACCGAATGGAGTTYTGTTGCTASGTCCAAGAGGAGTRGTCATCCWTTWGTATGCCTRCGTGTGATGTGAATTTTAASATACTCTGCGGCCTCACCCGTTGGTGATASCTCCTTTAGTGTATCATAACGTGGAACTCCAGATGCGCTCAGCGTAGTCTTGCCAATGCGGGACAAGTGCACAAGAGCTGATCCATTGTTTCCCTTATGCCCTGCTCTAGACATTTTCGGCAGTCTTCTCGTTCTGTCAGCCACATCCTGCGAGGGTGTGGCACCAGTGACCAGTTTGTATACCCATGATGTTCCTACAGTCAATTCCATTAAGTGCTAATAGGAATTTTGAGTACTTCMGATCTACCGTTTCGCACATGACTTTTGTGATTTTGCACCCAGGTAGCTTGTTTCAACGAATTTGATAAAGATCAAGAAGGAATAATTAGAATAAGGATGCCTGGCATTAAATTGAGAAGTTCGTTTAAAGTTCCGTTGATAAATTCAAAAATCCTGATAGTGTTTTATTATGTGAAAAGTTATTAAGAACCTGAGAAGTCCTTTAGCTGGAAATTTAGTGCAAGGACCAATATCAACCATACTTTAACTCTATAAACACCATGATGGTTACTAATACCTACCTACTACCTTGTTCACCTTTCCAGTCACCTAACGTCTAATACCAAAGCAAAACCAGCACAGATCGAAAYAAGGTAAACCAAATGGGTTTCTCTGCTCAGGAAGTTGCTGATATCAAGGCAAGCTGGGAAGTGCCAAAAGCTAACCTGACCGACTCCGGCGCGGCTATACTAGTGCATTTTGTCACCAAATATCCCGACAATTTGATGCATTTCCCCTTCAAGGATGTACCAATCGTTGATTTGAATGTGAGCTAACCACTTAACGTGTTTTTAACTAAAACTTACCAAATAATATTTTTTTTTTACTTTTTCAGAAAAACGAACGTTTCCGTTCACATGTAACGAAGATCATGAAAGTGTTCGACAACTCTGTCAATGTGCTCGRTGCCGATGAAGCGCAGATAACACAGATCTGGCAAGATTTAGCCAAATCTCACGTTAAACGTCAGATACCGGAAAAATCTTACTTAGAGTTGAGGGACTCCATTTTGACGGTTCTAAGCGAAGCGGCGAAATTGACCGACGCACAAAAGGCGTCTTGGCACAAAATGTTAGATCAYGTATATGCGATCTTATTTCAGAAAATGTCCGAGTTGGGCGCTTAAGTGGGAGTGGGGAAGGAGCATAAACGAGAGCGTTGTTTAATAAAACGCGAGCAAAAGTTTTCGGTAATGCATAAGAGCGTGTAGAACCTTGTTGAACTTTATGGACAAATTATATTGTTTTRACATTTGAATATTATTATTTAATAACAATTTTCTTTTTTTTCAGTAAAATATTTTATTTGGTAGTTAATTTGTTTGATTTGTACTGTCTTACTGTCTTTTTCGAATTTACTTAAATATATTAAGTATAGGGTCAACTTATTGTATATCTTTACGGCAGGTGGTCTTTGTCATAGATTATCGAGTTTTGAAAATATTCGGAAAAGATTTTCAAAAAGGTGTGTATAAGGACACTGAGGAAAAGTACWTCAGTATTCCTCTATCTTTTAGTTTTGACCAAACTCATGCATTATTATTATGAGTAACACGCTCTCTTATTTTCATTGAGATAACTTTAATATTGGCCGATATATGTGGTATAAAATCAGCTTCAAATTCGAAAAACTTTATATTGGGTATATGCGGGCTAAGGAAAATGTTGAGCCATTTCAACCCATTTTTAACAAACAGACATGTTGAAAATGATTATCTTCATGATATTGGGTAGTCGAACAAGTTTTTTTTTTCGTATTTTGTCAATAGATGTCGTTGCAATCGTATAACCCCAATGCTACCATATGGTTGTGTACCATACCATATGGTGTTGGAAATGTGAGTCTTTAAGCTTTATTCAAATATGAGTGAAAATGATAAGAAATTCGCTGTAGCTTAAAATTTTTATATAAAAAGGGAAGAATGTCACGCAAGCCACCGATGAAATTTGTGAAGTTTACGGAGACGATGCTGTATCAGTTCGTATAGCACAACAACAATGTGTCGCTCGCTTCCGTCTCTAGCGTAAAAATAGCAAAAAGTGGTCCAACGAAATAGTACATATTTGTTTACTAGCATAAATAAAAAAAAAAAATAGTTGCAGTTTCATTAGAAATACGAAAAGACTTTTTMGACTACCCAGTATTCGAAGATATGCATTGAGTGCTGGTTTTTCATATCGCCCACAACTTAATTGCTTCATAATCGAGGTATTAAGCTGCACTTATTTTTTGTGCGGTGTCCAAATATAATATATTTTTAAAAACATACATAGAAGACCACATATGCAYTTCCATATAATTTTATATTTAGATTGCGTAATTCATTGTTATCTCACTTATATAATATATATTATCGCCCAATACACCATGGTACTTCAAGTAGGGGGCTTAATATTTTATTTTTATGCAATTGCACTCAATAATCTTATCGATAATATGCGAAATTGATTTGTGTACTTACATATAACACCACTACGAAAAATAATTAATGTGTTCACATTATTGTTTTAATTCAGCAATATAAAATGGTTACATGTATATACATACTTTCATGTATAAAACGTGAGCATTASAACTGCAATGTTCAGACTCAARCGGGAAATCCMCRCAGTGTCGACACAAAGTTGAGAAARTTTTTTATTGAAATGAAATGACCCCTTTGAAAAACTCCTTGCGTGTTAGAGAAAAATAAAATCAAAACAGTGTAAAMACWTCAGWAAAMAGTMRTAWAACTTTAGTCTCACCAACATTAAAAACTACCAAATATACTTTGTTATGCCACCAGTTCATMGTGGTTCGAGATATTACCATGAAATTTTCACCAAAAATCTATCAAATTATTTTAAATATYAGGTCTACAACTTTGCTTCCGCCATTTTTTTTTGTAAATTTGAGGCTTTATGGTACGGTCCAAAAGTGTTTTCCCTTATTCCTTCAAAAAGCAATGCTTAATTAACACACGAAATGTTTTATGATCCATTTTTTTGTAAACTAACACAAGTTGCTTTACAAAAANGGCGTGGCCCCGCCCCCTACTAACTTTTTTGTAGATATCTCGAAAACTACTATAGCTATGTCAAATAAACTGTATAGAGTCGTTTCTTTTAGGCATTTCCATATACAGTTTAAAAATGGAAGAAATGGATAATAAGCACGCCCACCTCCCCTACAAAGGTTATGTTGAAAATCACTAAAAGTTCGTTAACCGACTAACAAAAAACCTCAGAAACACTAAATTTTACGGAAGAAATCTCAAAAGGAAGCTGCATCCAGGCTTTTTTTAAAAATTGAAAATGGGCGTGGCGACGCCCATTTATGGACCAAAAACCATATCTCAGGAACTACTCCACCGACTTCAATGAAATTCGGTATATAATATTTCCTTAACACCCTGATGACATATACCAAATATTGAAATCGGTTCACAACCACGCCTGAAATCTCGATTATCACTTTATCATGCGAGAGTATAAAATGTTCGGTGACACCCGAACTAAGCCTTCCTTACTTGTTTTTAATACCTAATAGAAATCATATAGATGGTAGTAGTAGAGTAATAGTATTATCTATGTATGTGTAAGCCGCACTTTTCTTGGAATTAAAAAGGAAAAGCAAAATTTCCCGCATTCCTGTCGAGAATTCGGCTCAAAAAGTGACATTTTCAGTTGAGAATAAGTTTGGGATGCAAACAGACCTCTACAAATATTTTGTTGGTTTAATGTTGACACAAATGTCTAAGATTGATATAAAACGATTTAATCGACCAGTGCTTGACCCTAGRGACATCTATTGGAAATCTATTGTAGACCTAACATATAGTAAAAAAAATGGGYTTTGGACGACTTTTTTTTTCATTTTAATTAAGCTTTTCATGAAGTTTTTTTATAAGCAAATATTGGGTTTTGRATATGGCAGTCCCCATTATGAGTGAAATTACTTCATTGGGATTTGCTGCCCAAAACATTTCCATTTGAAGCTCATTGTGGAAAGCAGAAACAGCGAACTCATATATTTGGTTCAGATCGYCGTCGCTTTGTTCTTCCTGACGACTCCACAAAATTAAGCTATGTACGATCCCGATGAGCAATTTCCGCAATTATCTGAAAGGTACAATATTTTCTAATAAAGATGATATGACTTCTAAATGTAGCTACGGTCATTTTTTWTATGTCATGATCTGTAAGTTCGGTCATAATTGCTTGTCTCGAGCAAATTTTCTTGGTTGATGCAAATTGTTCACAGAGGGTCGAGAGCGCGTTGGCGATGAACTGGGTTCAGGCGACCATCAACATCAACTGATCATCAACACGTCAATAAAATAGAGGAATTGGTGCGTGATAAGCGACAGTTAGAGATCATATGGTACAGTCTTCGTTGGATTATCGGAAGGATCATTAAAGTTTATTTCGAAAGAATATTAGGGCCTAAGAAAAGTGAAGGCTTGACGACACGGCGTCGCGTTAATGTCTGTACTTTCCGACTACCAGAATCACGAAACGTATTATTACAGGCGATGAGTCTTAAAACTTGGTTTTTGCACCTCGTTAACGCATTGATTCTTYATGATTTTTTCGTCAAATTTTCCCTCCCRTATATTCATCTGATTGAGCTCCAAGTGACTTCTGATTATTCAGCAAAATCAAATGAGCGCTCCAGAGAAATCGTTTTGAGTCAATTGAGGATATTAAACGTGAATCGTCACGCGCTTTGAAGGCTATTCCAGAAATGTACTTTAAAAACCATTTTGAGGTTTGGAAAAGACGTTGGCACAAGTTTATTGGGGTCAAAGGGGATTACTTTGAAGGGGACGACATCGATTTTAACGACTAAATTAAGAACTTTACAGTTATGAAGACAGTTTTACTATTTTATCTTCATTTCAGTTCCAGCCAGTGATATTTTAAGTAACTTTGGTATGACCAAAGCAGTTTAGAAAACTAGTCGTGTTATTAAATACTTTCGGAGTCTCGTAGTTTATTTTTCTTTTTATATTTGCGTATTAATTAAAAAAAAAAAATGTTTGTTAAATTCGCAAACATCTGCATATGGTTTGCATATCGTTCTTGATTTGCATAAA
The DNA here is from genome assembly GCF_001853355.1 of Bactrocera latifrons. Taxonomy (NCBI): domain Eukaryota; kingdom Metazoa; phylum Arthropoda; class Insecta; order Diptera; family Tephritidae; genus Bactrocera; species Bactrocera latifrons. The sequence goes on along the minus strand of NW_017536119.1, from coordinate 404,326 downwards.
TATTGATGCGGTAGGAATAGTGATAAACGATAAAAAACATTGCATGTGTATACAATCACTTCTTCATAATTGGCGTATGGTTTTCGAGAAATAAGTAATCGTGTTTCAATGGGTTTTTTAAGCGTAGTTCATCCGTTTTTGGTTTCTATAGCCGCGTAAAAATTTATTATGCACCAAACTTAGCTGGTGAACTCCATGTTTATTGGTCGTTAGAATTTCTGTATTGYATATTTGATGATTTTATATTGAATATATATTTCAGGAATTGTAATAGAAATGGGAAAGACATGWCCATTGAGAGCTCAAGCTATTATGACGTCATATGAAGTATGAAAGTAAATGATCAATTTTTATTAGTTCAATTTGTTTGGGTATTTGAGAGGATAAACCATATTTTATGCAGTTTCTTAATAATTTAAAAAAAAAAAAAACAATCTGCTGGGAGGGACTTTTTAAAAAATAGTGTGCAAACGAAACCTTCTCAGCTGTGAATTGTTGTGAAAAAATTTCTCACACATAAACAGTTGATGGCAGTTCCATTGTGATGTCAGAAGTGAAGTCATGTATCGGCAATTAGTGCCTTGAAGTCTTCTTAAATCTGTATTTGTAGTTGTCCAGTGTTTACCAAGTACTCGCGCTGCCTGGCTATCTTTACGCTTTTCGTCTCAAGGTCCAACATTTGTTGCACACTATTTAAAAATTCCACATAATTTAGTAGGTATCACTATTGAAAAAAAAAAAAATCACAACATTTACATACATATGGTAAGAAATGTATAAAGACTTAGCACGAAGTCAGATTTTATTAATTATTTTTATTTATTGACATTTTTGTCAACACACCTGTCAGAAAGCGCTAGTTTATCGCTCAAGCATTTGTATGCAAAGCTGGTACACTTTGTTTGCCATGTATCTATATTTGCATCGGCGCTACCGAAAGCGTGAATTATTTCGCTGGTAAATAATAAATATATTTAATAAATAACAACAAAACATAAATTATATGCACTTTAAAATTATATATCGAAACACCACTAAATGCCTTGCAGTACTATATATGTATAATTATTAATACCAGCAACCAATTTATACCAGTTTTTTGTTGGATTCGCTGCTCTCTAAAGTTTGGCAAATTTCAAAGTTTACGTTTCTACTRTGAGAAAATATAAAATAGAAGAAATTGAGGTCGTGTTCCGATTTTATCAAATATCTCGRGAAATCTAAGTAACTTTCTAAGATATGAAATTTTTTCTGTAAGAGAACAATGMCAACTCGGCATAATTCTGTCGCTATAATAACAACAACTGTTTTTGGTCCAAATTCGTTAAAATCAAAATGGTTTCCTTTAAGAGTGACATAGAGATTATAGCGACATTCCAACTTTTCGATAMCATTTTTGTAGTACGATTTCCTCTTTGCTTCAAAATAGATCTCAGTTTCGGCGATCAGCTCTACATTTGACAAAAATTTCTATCCAGCGAGCATTTTTTTGAGATCTGAGAACAGGAAATAGTGGCTCGAGGACAGATCTGGAGAATACGATGGATGTAGAGGCAAATCGAAGTTCAAATCATGGATTTTTGCTATAGTTTTCACTGACTTGTGAGCTGGTGCATTGGCTTGGTGAAACTGCATTTTCTTCTTCTTCAGATAGGGCCGTTTTTCGGCAATTTCATCTTTCAAACATTCCAATAACGTTTCGAAGCTTCATCCATTCTCACATATCAGCACAAAAACTCGAACTTATTACGTTTGAATATCTCCAAGCACTGCTCCGAATCATCAACTCAAAACAAAGCTGTATTATTTATTTTTCGCCTGCGCACGAACATAACTATTGCTTGGTTTTCTCTGTTCTTTTTCGAAATAAGTTATATTAACAAAATAATTTTTGGTTTCATGCAAAAAATCAATTAAGCTGTCAGCAATAGAAATATTCATGAAAGCTTAATAAAAATATGTAATGTCTTATATCCATTTACATCTTATATCTATTTATGATTATACTCTGACTAGTATAGTAGACGGAAAAACGCTGGAGACTTTATTAAGAAGTTGACGAGTTGAGTGTCGAGCTCTRTACATCTGAGTGCCTATACGTGAAYTAGTCTCTCAGTTTTGGAGACCYCRTTCTRAAACGTCCCATGAAGCTGTTTTGGCACCGAGATTGTCAGCCTATAAGCATATACTACTATACGCAAAAAATATTAAGACTTTGTTCATAATTTTAAAAATTCTAATTTATGCTTCCATATATATGTATATATGTTATCCCCCCAAAGTAGTCTCTCGTGGACCAACATTTTTTCCAATCCTTGAAATAGTTGTTAGTTCCTTGAAATAGTGCTAAAGTTATTTTTACGAATAGCTTCGCGAAAACGGTGCACTCAAATAATATTCCTTATTGACAGTTTGGCTGATCGAAAGGTATTCGTAGTRCCCCAAAACTCGGTAATTGAAGAAAACTGTCAACATAACCTTAACTTTTGAACTGCTTTGACGGGATTTTTTCTGATTCAATTCAAATTTGCAACGATTTCGGTCGATATACCGTCTGCTTCCGGGCCTTAATCTTAGATCCAAGACTCAACGCCAGTAATAATACGTTTCATGACATCCTGGTAGTCGGAAAACATTGTTTCACGGACGTTCATGCAAACCGTTGTTCATATCTGGGCTGTAGAGCGGCTGCGGAAGCATTGAGATGTCAAATGTTCAAACTTTCTTGGTACACTTCCACTCGCCGTAATTTCTGGTCGTTAGTGGTCCGTCAGTATGCCGTAAACTACAGAGTTTGATAAATTTGACATCTGGGCAGTTAAACATATACTTAGTCGACGGTTTGAATTCAAAATTTTGCGTACACGAGACACATTGTCGGTGTTTGTCGAAGTTGCAGGTCTCCCAGCACTGTCTTCATTAGCGGCCACTTCCCGGGCCTCCAAAAAGGCCTGGTGCCATCGAAACACACCAGCTCTTGCTAAAGCAACATCATGTAAGCCTATGTGAACTCAGATACATTTGCCTGCTTTTTTAATGAATATATCGGTCAAACAGTGAAGTTTTGACAGCATGACCTTGCGACAAAAATGAGTAAAAGCGGGTCAATATTTCCTCAACCTTCCATGTACATAATATGTATAATCTTGAACTTCCGGTTATATGAGTATATTGTTCAATCTGTTAGTGTATAAAATGTTCTGTTACACCCAAACTTAATGCTTCCTTACTTGTTTAATAAAAAGTTTTGCTGACACCCGAAGAATTCCCCAGAGTTTGATATTTGCTAGTTGAAAATGTATAAAAATTTCACTTAGACACGAATTTAGTGTCTTACTTTTCTGTTCTTGTTATAATTATATTAAATAAGTGCAATTAATTTTGATGAAATAACGCAATTACTTGAAGTCTCGTGTCATACATAATAAAAAAAAACTTAAAAAATATTTTAATGTTTATATAAGTGGATATATSGTCACCTAAAATGCAAAATAACGTAACATCACTTTTCATRARTTGGAAAGCGAAGCAAAAAGATATAATAGAAACCACTGAAATTGGAACAAAATTTKAGTTTTGGTTATAAARCGGTTATGAATTGGTTATATAGTGGTTATATATATATGTATTATACAAWTTTCAGCTTCTGCTATCAGATATAACCAATATATAACCACTATATAACCAATTCATAWCCGTTTTATAACCAAAACTCAAATTTTGTTTSTATACTATATATGTATATACTATATATGTATTATACAATTTTCAGCTTCTGGCATCAGATATAACCAATATATACATATATATGTAATATGAAATAGTGAAACATAAGCAATAAAAACCTCAATTTCGATTTTTTGATGATACGTTGTTTTGCATTTTAAGTGACGATATGTGCATATGTGTATATGTATATGAAGCCAGCTGGAAACAAAGAAACCTATTTTGCCGAAATTTTATTCTTTTATTGTGTTTTGTTATTGTTTAGTTGGTGTCATTAATTTGGCAACAAAAACGCAAATTATTACGAACAAACGTTAGGAAATTAACGACAAAATAGAAAAAATTAAAAAAAAAAAAACGTGTGGCTCGTTTTTAAGGGTTAAGCGTGTATAATGATTGAAGTAAAAAAGCAATGAAATACAAAATATTCTATAAAAGAAAAGAAATTTAACGCACGCGTGTATTCAAAAATGGTTTTCGAGTATTAATTGGCATAAGCCAAAGCAGAAGCAGCAGTAGGAGCAAAACTGTTCCCAATGAGTGGTAATTTTTATAAGCTGGAGAGCGAGTGCGCTGAGTGTGAGAATTAAAGCCACAGCGGCTTATAACATTTAAGCTAACAACAACAAACTGCAGGCGATTGCACACGCATCGGCATCGGTTATCAGCCGGCTATAATTGTCATTGTCACCTCCCAAACGCTCCGCCAAGTGATTGATCTTTTTTTCGCTTGCTTTGGCCGCTAGTTATTTGCATAKACCTGGAGACTGGCAGCGGGCGGAAATTTAAAACTAAACCCCTGAAACTCACCGCATTTCAGTATCAGCTCTACCTTGAAATAGTGCGGACGTTAAGTTCTAAATATTAGCAATTTGTATTTGTGCAAAGTGTTGCCACTGTCATTTCGTTTCAGTGCAGACTAGTGAGCAGTATAAAGATTTAAAAGGTATTGTGGTGGATTAATTTGCGATTTTTGATATACAAAAGCATAAATATATATATTTTTTGTTAATATTAAAAATCTAATTCTTTTTAAATTCTGTTGGCAAACTCTTATCATCAACATGCTTGCGATTTAACAAAAAATACAAAATTGTCGCTTTTGCAGAAATAACAGTSTGATAAAGGTTTGAAAATAAGTCCTGTGAGTTAGAGCAATTGTAATAGAAATATCTGGTTGATAAAAATTAAGCTTTTGTGTTGATTCGTTATAAATATTGAAATATTTTGCTTGTGTGAAGGAAATATAAAACTTTGACGCGTTGGTTTCTACCAAAAAGTGTGAAAAGAAGTTACTTAAAATGGAAAAAATATTGTGAATAAGTTAGAGAGCTCTGAATTCTGAACAAAGCGAAAAGTATATGTGATCATTTGTATAGAGTGTAAGGCACAAGTTATCATCGGGACCGGTGCTCTGAAGTAATGTTTTACAAAATTTTTACCCAACAAATCTCTACAATCATGCTCGTTCGCTGGTTTTCTCTCCACGACCTTGTATGTATAAATTGTGGAACTTTGTTTTAAGATGCAGTGGTGCTTCAAAGCTTAGAAATTATTTATTAGAGGACTCGCATTTTCCTAGTCGAACAAAACRCTTTTTCTATTGATCAATTTTGGCCGTTTTTGTTTGACTTTAAAACTTGTACACTTGAGAATTAAACGTAAAATTTTTTCGGGCACAAGCTCCAAATTAACTATTCCTTTGAAATCGAGCATGGCCTGGTTGTGAACGAGAAAAAGACGAAATATCTGCTATCATCAGATAAACCGTCGTCCCCACTAGCGATTGGCTCACACGTTTGTTGACAGTCATAGCTTCGAAGTCGTAGATAATTTCGTCTACCTTAGAACCAGCGCTGAGACCAATAACAACGCCTGAAATTCCAACGCAGTATAATTCTTGCCAACAGACTGAGCAGGGCAATCGTCTCTCGACGAACCAATACCAAACTCTGTAAGCCACTCATTATTCCCGTCCTGCTATATCGCGCAGAGGCATGAACGATGACAAGACCTGATGAGTTGGCGTTACGAGTTTTCGAGAGAAGGGTTCTGCGGWAGACTTATGGTCCTTTGCGCGTTGGTCWYGGTGWATATCGCAGTCGRTGGGACGATAAGCTSMACGAGMTATACGACRATATTGACATAGTTCAAAAAATCAAAAGACTGCGGCTACGCTGCTTAGATCACGTCGGCCGAATACATGAAAACACTTCAGCTTTGAGAGTATTCGACTTAAAAACGACTTAACTTTATACACTCCCGCTTCAAGAGTTCTTCCAGATGGAGCATCCTCCAGATAAAAATAGATATATAGATAATAATGGATATAAATACTGATATAATATAAAATAGATAATAAATGAGCTTTACTATATCAGCTGTTCAAATTTATAACGATAAAGCGGTTAAGTCTGAAGTTGGCTGCGAAAATATTCAATATGATCAGCTGTTGTCATCAAACGATATTGAATTGAAACGTTCGAAGTTCATTTATTTGCTATCCGAAAACAACAAGTAGAATATTTACACAAAATGTATGCGAATAATTGTACAGCACTAATATATGAGTATATTTGAGTAAACAAATTTATAAATAGTATGTTTGCATATTTATTTCAGCGAATCAAAAATTATCAATTACCTGTAATTATATGAAAAAGTGCAGGAAAAGTACCACTGATTTCTTTGCAGTCATTCTGAGTATTCAAAGTTGATGTAAAATATATTTCTATTTTAAGAATATAAGAGAACTTATGGTTTCTAAAAATAAATTAGAATAGACYGAGGCTTTTACAGGTTTGTTAAAGCTGTATTGGGCATTTATGAAAAAAATTAAATATCATATTAAAGGCATATTTTGAATAAAATTTTTAATACTGAAAGCTCGGAGTTAAGCGCTTGTTTGGAAAACTTTTKTATTTGATGAGTTATCTTCAAGAAATTTGGGTTGAGTTATAGTCTATTTGATGAGTTACCTTCAAGAAATTTTGGTTGAGTTATAGTCTAAGCCAATGAGGTAATCTGTGAGAAAATTGTTCAAATCAGTTGACAATAGCAGATAGCTGCCATGCAAACTGAACGCTCRGAGTTAAGTGCTTGTTTGGAAAAATTTTTTATTTGATGAAATATCTTCAAGAAATTTTGGGGTGATTTTCGAGATAAAAGTGCAATCTGCGAAGAAATTGGTAAAATCGGTTCACTATAGCATATAGCTACCATACAAACCGAACGTTCAAAATCTAGTCTTTATATGGAAAAGCTTTTTATTTGTCGAGATATTTTCCCAAGATTTAGCACGAATAATTGCTTAAGACAATGGTGCAATCTCCAAAAAAAAATTTTTTTTTAATTGCAGCACAATAGCATATACCTGCCATACAAACCGACCAAGTCAAGTCCAAGTTCTTAAATGGAAATTTTTATTATATATATTACAAATTCGATGCCGCGGAAGTTACCATTTTTTCTCACTTCTAATTAACTTATAGCCATTTGACAACTTTCGTCTTTATTTTAAGACTACRTATGCATTTATATATTATTACGGCATTGTAGTTGTAGTGTATTTGGAATTCACACGAATTTCCAGCTTAATTGAGCCAACAACATGTATGATTGTGCACAATTCAAACTTTATTACTTAATTAATTAAAATATTGCAATTCCGCGTTTTTTGTTGAAAAAAGAACTTTCAACAATTTCAGCACTTCCATTCGCTTGTCAACGCTTGCGAGCAGCATATAAGCAAATGTTTTTTRTAGGGCACTTACACTTATGAAGTGTATCTGCCACGTGTTGTTTCTTTTTTGTTTTTTTGTTTTTGTTGAAAAAAGCAGCAACAACAACAACATAATGCATACACAACATCTGACCTTTGAAGATGTGTCTTAATTGTTGTGCTCATACTGCAGCTGTCAGCGGCAGGCAAAAGCAAAAACAAGCAACAATTGATAGGAAGAGAGCTCGTTTATTTTTCTCGTTTTCTATATTTATTGCTGTGACTTTCGTTTCATTTTATGACATTTTTAATTTCAATAAAAATTTTCTCAAAAAATAAGTAAGCATGTGGCAAGTAAGCATTCAAGCAATGCTATTCAAGGCCATATAGATTTAGTTAAGTCATTGAGCAAGCAAAACCTATGCTTTCTGTATTTGTTTAAAATATTGTAGATTTTATTAGCATGTGACTTTTCAAAAATAAATTTATTTACTTGGCTTAGTGATTTCTGATAACCTTTCACCGCAGCTCCCGGACTAAAGCGCATAGTTTACGTATGCAAATTGATAACAGTATTATATAGGTATATAGTTTAGCCGAACAAAAAGCTACTCAATTCACAATTTACAACAGAATATGTTTTATGTTGAAGTAATCCAAAAGCATAGTTTCTAAAAAAATTTCTAAATATTGTGAAAAAATCAAAAAACAAGAAGTTTAAAAATGTTGAAAAAAAGGATAGAAATTTTTTTTTTTAATTAATTAAACATGAGTAAAACTGCAGACTTGACTTTGGTTGCCAGATCTGCAAAGTTTAACGTTGGAACGACAGTAAAATAAATAGACAAGAACTCGACAACGTCCACTCAAGACCGAGTGATTTACGAGAATTTAAAACAAATATTTTTCTGACGTTTCAATCAGCTGTAGATCAATGGAATTTGACGGTCAAGAACCCAATCAGTGAGCGCACTGTCCTAAGACGTTTGAAGGAAGTAAATTTTAGGACAATAATGCTAAGTACGTGCCGTATATTTCGAAGGCAAACAAGCTTAAAAGACTGGCCTTTGCAAAAGAAGATCTGCACAAGTTCTGGGGAAGTATTCTGTGGACAGATCAAAGCTACTTTGAGTATATTGCCCAAGGTGGCCAAACGGTGACCCGTTTGCCAAAAAGTGCGCAATGATGAAGGCTCTGTCATGTTCTGGGGATGTGTGGCGTATAATGGCCTAGATGACTTGGTTCCTGTTGRCGACACAATGAACGAAGGGCAATATTTGATGATCTGAAATGATCATGCCTTTATTACTGAAGGACGGCTTATTGGAGAAGCCTTTATTAAGCAACAGGATAACACACCACGCCACAAAGCGTTAATGATATCCAATTTTTTTAAGGATACTGGTGTTGACACTTTGGACTGGCCACCTTAAAGTTCGGACTTAAATATCATTGAAAACATCTGAACTCTTTTGAAACGTTCTTCCCGTTATTTCATTTCTACATCTCGTAGATCCCTCAACCATCAGAGGGAATTTACGTACGCTGATGATTGCACAATAATTACGTCGGGCAACGGAATCGATGGTATGTGCTCAAAAGTAAACTGCTATCTTTCGGACCTAAAACGTTGTTGTCAATATATCAGAACATATAATAGGATGTCTATTGATATCTTCTATCAAATATCTGCATAGTGAGACCCGCATGCTATTAGTTAAAGAGCGTAATGACTTTAATCACTTCTTTGAATGCCCGGCTTACCCTACACATCTGTAACCTCTCACCCTTTACCATAACAACGCTTTAATTTTTTTTGGAAGAATTATTTTAATTCGAGTTTAAAGTTACATTGCTGTCATATATTTTTACCCTCAAAAATTTTACAGAAATCGTCATTTAACTTATAGGGACAAGTCGTTGTTAATTAGTTGCACGCATCTACTTATATACTTTCTAGGGTCTTAATTCTGGGTATTACAAACATCGTGGCAAACTTAATATATCCTGTTCAGGGTATAAAAGTTCGTAACGTTCTAAAGCAAATGCCTCCAGGTTGCCACTTTCTGCAAAGTATAGTATMAAATTTACAGCTAAGCTCGAAAAATGCTTGATTTTTTCTTAAAAAAGATTTCAATACTAAGTCTAACAATTTCTTGAAAAAATATAAATATATAAAAATTTGATATTTTTGTTAAAGCCGCCTGTTTATACTGAATAAGTAACACAGCGTTTAATGCATTGCCACTATTGGCAACGTTTTCAATTTTAACAAATGGGAAATTAAATTTTGTCTTTATAGCATTTTTTATTTATCTTCGTTCGGTATTTATCTTTTAATTTAATTTTTAATTTTTTTTTTATTTGTT
>NW_017536119.1:385746-394354 GCF_001853355.1 Bactrocera latifrons | reverse complement strand
TATATATAAATATATATACATATATATACGATACAAATACGTATGTATGTATTATTGCATAAAGCAYATTGCCTACAGGTGGCACTTGAGAATTGTGTATTTACTTGCTTATTGCCATAAGAACAGCGTAGTGTGCAAAGCATATTTATCTACAATATCTCCAGTTATTTGTGCATAGATATACATACATACATATGTACTAATAAATATTTTTAAGAGTTAGATTATAAAACAAAGTTTACTTGACTTTTTTTTTTTTTTTTGTTTTTTGCAAGCATAGTTCTTAATAAGTATACATATAAGTACAGATATATAAAATTATATACCGATGCGCAAATGTTTATATAACTGTTGTATATGCCATTTCAAGCAGTTAGCGCTAAGTAATTAACAAGTCGAAGCGTTACAGCAGGAAATGCTAACATCATAATAAATGCTGCTCGAAAAACGCTAATCTAGCAATTCGCTGAGATTCGTAAAACAAATAAAGGTGCGAAAAAWTGTGTAATTACATTGAATAAGTGCTGGAGTATTCACTAAACGTAAGACCCAGCCTGCGCAGCCACTGTCTCTTAATTCGCTAAACTAGTCAATATTGTMGTATATCTCATACAGCTCATCGTTCCGTCGTCTGCAAAGGAYTATAAATCTTCCGCAAAACCTTTCTCTCGAAAACTCGTAACGCCGACTCATCRGTTGTGGTCATCGTCCATGCCTCTGTRCCATAWAGTAGGTSGGGGATAAGGAGTGACTTGTAGAATTTGGTTTTTGTTTGTCGAGCGAGRACTTYATTACTCAAGAACCTACTCAGTCCGAAGTAGCACCTGTTKKCAAGAGTTACTCTGCGTTGGATTTTGAGGCTGACGTTGTTGTTAGTGTTAATGCCGGTTCCAAGATAGACSAAATTATCTATGACTTCGAAGKCAGCYKTGCCCTCGTTCTTTACCAGATCCACTGAGGCCAATGATATCAATATAACCKACGTACGCCAGCAGCTGTACACACTTATACATTGTGGTACCATCTCTATTYAGATCTGCAGCTMGAATTATKTTCYCCAAGAGACCAAGAGATGATCCTGACGGAACTTTTGGAACTGTTCAACGTGAGTTTACACCGCCATATCAGTTTTGAGTGGATAACAAAGTCAGACATAACGGCATAAAAGCAACTCCTTTTCGTGCTGTCAAAGTGATGGTGTGTGCAAGCGCTCTTAACCTACCAAAAAAAAAAAATCTAACAGAGAGCGCCTGTTAAAAATATATAATTTTATCAGTGTGCTTGCTGGTGCACCCTTGCGCCAACGTAGTACAAGGTAGCTTTGCAATTATTTGGCGCCTTGCTCAACAATAAAACAGCAAAATTCAATTTGGCTGAAAACAAACTGTAAACAAAATATATTTCAATTTTCATTTGCGCATGCAAAGACATACATATGAGTACAGGGTATATACATATGTACATGGCCATCTGTCAAATGTAATGCATTTATATAAAGTCAAGTACCGCGCTTGTCTTTCATAGAGCTATCACACAATGTTAATATATTAGTAGCTTATCTGTTAAAAAAAATAGTTAAAAATACACACACATATACACCACAAACATGCATACACATATATATGCTCATGGGCCGGCATTGATAAAATAGTTCCGCTCTTTCTCACGCTCTCAGCAGGCGTCAAATTGAGTTGCTTATCTAAGCATCAAGATAAGCAGAGAAATTCATGGCCGAGTTACCAAATASGCGAATTTATACAAATATAAAAAATATGATAAATTTTGCTTGATTTTAAAAACTTATTAGATTTTCAAGGAATTTCTCGAAACTACATGACTCTAACTTTCTGCCGTGATTACTCGGTCATAAATGAACCGATCGGTACGTATTACAAATATTTTCGACATATTTAGCATATAGGTTTCTATACCATGATTTACCGTTTTCCGATCAGATCAAAAATTCAAATTWGGCGGTCAAGAACGACTAAAATTTTGGGTAGGTTAAATAAATAGGTYAATATTCGTGAGACCATRAATAATACCTTGAACTGCAAGAGACGCTTATCCGTTATGACGCCCAAAACTCCTAAGTACGGATCAAAAAGACGATCGTAAACCTTCAGAAAAAGTTTTGCGTAAAATTCAACATTTAAACATTTTTTTTCTGGCAATTTTTGATTATTTTTTCAAGCGCAAGTCATTATGCGGAGAAAATCTTATAGCAGCGAATGGTTTTGTGTTTCATCCACGAAAAAGGCGGTTATCATTTCTACATTCTAATTTTTAAATTTTTTTTCTAAAAAATTGTACTGTGTATGCTAAAAAGTTGTAGAACATTTCTAAAAAATTTTATTAAAATATCGACAGTATTTTTTATTTAAAATTTTTTTTTTTTTTTTCATTAAAAATTCGTCTTATTTAAGGCTATCACTCTTTTAACATTTTTGCCCCAAATTAACTCGAAACGTATTTTTTTTAATAATCATTTCAAAAGCTTTGGAAACCCTTACCCATATAGACAACGCTCTGCATTGACGCGCTGAGAGATGAGCGCACAGCCAGAAGCTTCGCTGAGGAAGCAATTGACAATTTCAATTGCAACCAAACCAGTGTTGATTTACATCAAAACGAGTACGGACGAACTTTGTAGACGGTAGTGTTGCCGAACATAGTGCATGGATTTAAAGCTAAACAACAAATAGTTAGTTGCTTACTGCTGGCATACGAAAGAAACACAACTGGACGTTAATACGCGCAACAAARCAAAACAAATGAAGGAAAGCAATGCAAATCAGAAATACGCATAATAAAATTGATGAGAAAAGTAATATATAAACAACACGCGGCATAACTGAAGGTAAAATACGATATGAAAATAATAATGCAAAAGAAATTAAGCAAATTACGGCACACGGTGGCAAGCATTGCCACAGCAGAGCGGCAGTGCAGCGAAAGAGTAAACAAAACGCGAGCAAAAAGCAAAAGTGACGATAAATTAAGTAAATAAATGCATATAGTATATATAAATATATATGATACACAGAAAGGGGGGGTGGATAATGTGGTGCAATTGAAGGGGCTTGTCAGTGCGGCCGTTGACAGAGAGAAAGGCATAAATAGATARCAGCGGTATTGTTGTGTTTATGCGTGTGCATTGACTCTATTTCATGTAAATATATGCATATATGTGTGTGTGAGTGCACGTGTGAAGTGCATAATTGCCTTAACATAAAAGTGAAGGCATACTTTAAGGCGCAACAACAGTTTGTTCGCGTGAATGGCAACGAAATTAAAGCATAAACACGTAATGCAAAATTACAAAAATAGTAAATAATAAAATACAAAATTGAAAAATATAATTTGTATAAAAAATGCATTGTAAATAAATAAAATAAATAAAGAATTAATAAAATAGTTACAATATATTAATAAAAATAGCTAATACATATTAATACGAAAATACAAAAAAAGTAAATAATTAARTACAAAAWTGAAAAATATAAATTGWATAAAAAATGCATTGGAAAAAATAAATATAAAATAGCTAACATACATATATACATATATAAACCAAATATGTATGTATRAAGTGCCACGTCCTCGAAAAGCGAAAGTGAAATGCCAGCAAAGCGGGAACTACACCGGAATGCYACATATGCTAGACATTTATGCACTTAAATTTTATAGATTTCTGCAAAGTGYGTCCTTGTGGCTGACGGTAATATTGCTGTCGCTTGTTGTGGTTGGGGCGGGTGGTTGTTGTGGCTGCGTTCTTTGCTTTTACATTACTCGTTTTTGTATGCAGTTTTGTTTTTTTGTGTTTTATTTTTTTTTACCTTTCATGTTTTCTTTTTATTATTTGCTGCGGTGCTTTGTATAGCTTCAAGAGGTTTTTACCTGCATTCGTAAAAAGAGACAGCCACAATGCGCCTGTGGCTACGACAAGAAATAAACGAAGGATATGCATTAAATGTGCATATGGCAGATGCACTTAAGCGCGGATTGCTTTTTGACAGGCTTGTACATACTTAAGCACTTAACAGAATAGTGAATTCTACAGGAGACGACTTCGAAAGGAACTAGTATATTTGATACCATGGTAGGAACTAGTAACTTTTTATGACTACAAATGAGCTTTTATACAGAGTTGTGTGAATAAGGAGCGCAAATAACAAAAAAAAAAAAAAAAACATTTGGTTTTACCGTTTTTGCAGAGTTAAGTTTACGACAAAAGTCTCAAAAGATATTTTATATAATTGTTTTTATCAATAAATAACTCTCTACAAAATAAATTTATGATCCCCACTTCTCTCATTCAGCAAAATGTATATTTCAACTATTCCACTGCTGGTTACCAGTTCATCGGTTACTCTTATCCCACTTAATGCTAGTGTTTCACAASTTCATATCACCTGCCTATTACCAACTGCTTTTGTTTACGTCTCCTTGTAATCATCTCGGCGCAATATTACATTTGCAACTGCAACAACATATGCATTTTACTTACCGCTCACAATATCTTGTCTCCAAGCGAGTTAAACAAAATGAAAAAATAAATAAATAAATGAAATGTGTTGTAAAGCTTACTATGCTGCAGGCAAAATCAGCGCGCCGAAGACGCTGAAATATGCATAGACCATATTGTAAATCCTCACATATCGCACAGGATATCTCAGATGTTTTCATGGCCTTCTGCAATTTATCTGTTTACTTATGCACGTGTATACGTGCTACGTATCGGACCWTGTCTGGGCTATGCTTCACAAGTTGCAGGAAATGAAAGAAATACGGACAATGTGCGTAAAAGCGYAAGATAAATAGGATGAAGGATTTTATTTATGGCTGAAGGCATTATGCCTTASAATTTATGTAACCCATATGATATTAGTGCGGAAATTACTTGGTCCGAGCTTAGAGGAAAGAAATATACTAAACTTCTACAAAAATACAAGTTCCAATTGAATAAAAATACGACATATGGAAAAACTTTAACGTCGATTTCAATTGTTCATTTTGCATGGCAGCTATTAGCTATAGTGATTTTCTTCGGATATTGCATTATTGCCTTAGGTAATAACTCATGTCAAACTCATGTYAWACTTCGCGAAGATATYTCGTAAAATGGAAAARTYTTSTATACAARCACTTGRTTACGATCGTTCAGTTTATATGTCAGCTATAAGCCATTGGCTGTTCCGACTATTGAGGAGCTTCTTGGGGACAAAAAGAAGTTTTCCAGATCGATAACTCACGAACTGAGCGGTAATTATTGTATATACTTATATACAGACGGAAGGACATGGCTTAATCGCCTCGGCTTTTGTGCTGATTATTTATGTATATATTATAAAGGGTCTTCCATACCTGGTAGATAGCTAGWTCTATGTTAACAACTTGCCAGCTAAGCGTGCAAACGATACAATTACTGACAGTAAACGTTCGAATTCAGAGTTTGTAGCCACATGAGAGCAGCTGCCAGTCCCATCGTCTCCATTTGATTATGCCAAACTACCGCATTTATATCAATTGTTTCTTCGATTGTATGGCAAATGTGAATGCGATTTGTCAACCAGTATGCTTACAACAGCTGCTTACAATGGATATAAATATTGAAAAATAATTTTTATCAAATTTTGTATTTCTGGCCAAATTTCGTGTGTGGAATCGTTCCGATTGTTGGAAAAGTCTTACAATGTTTCAGTTTTATCAAAAACACCTTCGACCTCTTCAACTGAAGAAAACATTAAAAAASTGAAGAATATAAGTGTTTGAGAGATAGAAAAAGAAATCGATATTACTTGCTGGTCCATCACAATGATGTTGGTAGAAAATTTGTGTATGAAATTCGTTCTTGCTCGACTCGTTTCGATAAAGCTGAATTTTTTTCAMAAAGAGTTCGGTATGTAGCTTGTTTTTGAACATGCTTGATCGTGCGAATTGCAATCCCACATTCATGGAAGCATGATAACTGCCGATGTGACACGGGTTTTTGAGTTTGACATGCAAGCAAGTCAACCATCATGGGAATGGAGTTTCTCCATACTTGCCGAACATGAAATTCCACGACAAAGCCGCTCAAAAGTCAAGGTGAGTCTCAGTGTTGCTTTTCGATATTCGTGGTTTSGTGCGTCATGAATTTTTACCGGAGGGACAGGCGGTCAATAAAGAGTTATATTTGGCCATATTGAGGCGTTTGCGTGAAGGCATCCGTCAAAAATGGTCGGAGCAATGGAGAAACTATTCATGGATTTAACACGATGATAATGCACCATCATATCGAGCCACCGATTTTAAAACCAAAAACGCATTAAATGACATCGTTTCGSCAGCATATTCCACAAATTTGGCTCGGTGTGATTTTTTCTTGCTTTCAGGCGATTGTAGAGATAAAAAGCTTTCGTTGAGTGAGCTGAAGRCCATCCCAAAAAGKKCTTTTTTGTCACAATCTATATCGAAACCTTACTAGTCGTCAATCCTGACCTCGGCACACATTGCGCCGTCTCACTGCGATTCGACCCCAGTCAATCATATCTTCACTTTGTTGTGACTCACATTTTGTCACCAGCGCYTTTAAATGGATTCGATTTTGTTCTAATTAGCAGCATTTTCCATGAACTGAACTGTAAATTTGCCTTATGAAGTTCTTTTTTTCCCAAACTTCGACCGGCTATTTATAATGAGCCAACTTTTTAATAAGTAATGAACTTTCTTTTGCTTGATCTCATAAACAGGAAAAAAGTAAAAAYATAAGMAAATAATCACGCAAAATTTTGCCGCAATAACTTTTCGCTAACCTAAATATCGAACACTGCAAATACTTGCCTAAAATCAATAGTCAAATRCCTCATAAATTTTGCATAGCAAACGTCAGGAGCTGCACAGCTTTRACGCTAATTGAAGTATGCATATTAAGGCATTGAACTGTGACAATTCGGTGCCAACTCAATTTCTGAACGTTCCGTTAGCTGTGATTTCTTCATCCGCAATGCAATTTCTTCCAGCCGACGAGTTTTGCCTGTCTGCCAACCTCTGTGCATAATTTAATTATAAGCGCAGTGAATGCACACTCCTTCCGCCTGATTGGATGCGCTAGTTAAGCGTTGTGATGATTTGTAGCAGCAGATATAGATATGTGATTGCAAGTGCGGATGCCGACATAAGCGCATTCAATTGGGCAATTCGTTGATTTTAGATTTAAAGATGGAATGACTTTTATTCAAGATGAAGCATCTCTCTCATTCGTTTGAAGTTCTGATGGAAAGTTTTTAATACATACTTCACAATTAGTACTCTCTACTAAATTGTATGTCTAGCGATGTTATACAACGTGATTATTGTCGATTTAACAGCTAGCCTTTGCTGAGAGAGAGCTTGTAATATAGAGCAGCTAAAGTAATTAGTAAATACCATAAGCCACGACTCAATGAAATAGCCTTCAATCGACCTTAATTAACCCCCAGAGAGTTAATTAGTGAGTTGGTAAGAGCTTAGCTATAAATTGGCAAATACCAGTCATAACACTTAAACGCAGGTCAGTTTAATGTATCCATTTTAAAAGAAAACTATGCAAACTCTAGCAAGACCACTGATACACCCTCCATGCAAATTTGCATACAAACAAGTCATCAAACGCAATAATGAAGCGTAGCTGAAATTGCATGTCAAAGGGTAAATAAAGTGTAGTATCTACTTATACATGACAGGGCTCTTTGTTGTGCAACGAAATCMATTGATTTGCATATGTTTATACTGTTTGTTGTCCTCAGGACATTAACACTTGCAGTGTGAAGCGATTGATTGTAGTCATAGTACTCGTATATACATAGTCATGTCAGCTGCTTTTGCTGTTATTTGAGGTGCTTTGATTGTTTAGAATTGTATATAAACTTGAATGAAGCTTAAAATTTTTCAAGTTTTCGAAGTTTTTTTAAAAAAAAATTAACCAAAAAATAAAATAAACATTTTTATACTGCTTACTCATACAACTACGATCTGTGTGTTTTTAGTGACATCAGAGATGAGAGAAAAATGTATGTCCTTTTTTGTCTAACTTATTGGAGTGGCATACAATTTAATAAAACTAACGAACATTTACAAAATTTATTTTTCTTTWATAACACTATTCAATAAATTTGAAGTAAAATTTGCGACTGATGTGCTAAGAGGTCTRTGGGKTRTTCGCGGTGWCCTGATTACGAATTTGAGTTAAAAATAAGAAATAAGAATATTAAAGTGGTATTCTAGTATGAAGGTATGAGGAATTTCAGATATTTTTTAAAGTGTTAGTGTCGTAAAAACGATAATTGATACTTTTACGCTAATTTTTTTTACATTTTACTTCACATTATGTAAATCATCAGCGTGCTGAGCTGAGTACATTTCAAGATATACAATCCTATAACGAAGACACTCTACAAAATTACGTAAATCGGTCCATCAGAGCCAAAGAAAACGTATGTATCGTTTGATAAAAAGAGTTTCGAGCAAAATGGGTTAAAAGTTTCGCGTAAAGTCTTTTATTTTCGGGCGTATCAGTTTTGAATGCTGGGTCAGTAAAATACCTACATCTCCGAAAATGATATCTATTTA
This sequence comes from Bactrocera latifrons, assembly GCF_001853355.1. Taxonomy (NCBI): domain Eukaryota; kingdom Metazoa; phylum Arthropoda; class Insecta; order Diptera; family Tephritidae; genus Bactrocera; species Bactrocera latifrons. The sequence continues at coordinate 385,762 of NW_017536119.1, read as the reverse complement.
TATTTGTATATAATAT
>NW_017536119.1:383207-385598 GCF_001853355.1 Bactrocera latifrons | reverse complement strand
ATATATGGTATATATATTTTTTGTTCCAAAAATTCTACCAGAAATTTCAGGAATCTTCTAAAAGCTACATTGTGGGAATGGTAAAGCATAACAGATATTGAATTATTCAAAGCTTCTTTAATATATTAATTAACATTACACTTTCACTGAATCGAAACCCATTATATAATTGATATTTTATGAGTTTAATGAAGATGTCATGATATTCCTCATATTGAAAACATATGTACTCCAGGGTGCAAGAAGATTGCTACATTTCAAAAATATAAAGTAAAGTTCAGTAACTTTCAAATAGCGTATTAACTGGAAAACTAAATTCACTAACCGGCTGATTTCGTAATGCATTCGATAAATCTTGATAGATATAGATCTTAAATTCTTCTCTTCTCCAAAAACAAAAAAAAAACTAAAAATATAGACGAATTTGTGACAGACCACAAAACCATTTTTAAGCCTACATAATGWGAAAATTTAGCTAAACTTTAGAGTTAACTATTGTAATAAACAAATAAATTTTAGAATTCGAATTTTCCATAGAAAGGCGAAAAATTTTTAATTAATTTATTGCGTTCCATCAATAAGAAAAAAATTAAATTAAATAAAAATATAGAAAAACACAGGTAAAGGTCATGCTTTAAGTCTTCTTACAAAATTTTGTAATAAAATACAATGATCAAACAAAAGATAAATACAAATATTTCCATTTCAATTGATTTGAATTTCCACTCAAAGGCACCAACATAAAAGGTGAAATGAAGGGACTTACATGGCGTATACGTAACGTGATTTATACATGCTTTCATATCCACTTGAATTATTTACTAAGGTATTTTATAAACTTTCTGCTTGCTTCCCCCGTAACACTTCGCTTTTACTATAGCATCTGTGCCATTTGCTTGGTATTTCCACCTTTCGTACCCTTGGCTAGCGTTCGCAACAAGTTCATTGTCTGCCAGCTGGAGACAGCTTCCAACAGATGTTTACCAAAGAGCTTACCAACTAGCAAAGAGTGTAAGTCAGTTGCTATGGCCGACATGTATAAAATTGTTGGTTGAGCTTGTGGCTTCGCTTTGTGTACTTTACTTCTGACAAGCTGTCAACTGATAGACGGACTAAGTGATTAAATGCGGATACGATACACATATACATATGTATGTTTGGTTGGGTAAAAAAAATTTTTGCAATCTTATATAAGTATAATGTAGTATCATAAGTATACTTTTTCCTACAAAGCATACAAATTTATTTGTGAATTCCCATAAAGATTCAGATTCGTGTATGTATAGGCAAAGGCATTTTGATTGCTGAGCTCTTCTGTTTGTATTACGCCATTAATTAGTAAAAATACACGAAAAGGATTTTTGTACGCGATTAAAGGGCACATCACTGCCACGAACTGACAAAAAAACATCGATTGCTAACGAAAATAATTCACAAGCGAGTTAGAGCATTTGTCAGTATGTTAAATGTGATTTAGATTATTATATTTTTAATTGATTGTAAATTCCTTTGTTTATTTTATCTTTGCAGARACTATCAAAGATAAGCTAAAGCTTAAGCTTTACTAATTAAAACTACTTTTGTAAGAGTAAAACCAAAGCAAAAATCGATTATAATAAAATGGCATTGAACGCTGAGGATATTGCTGAGATCAAGAAAACCTGGGCCATTCCAGTTGCTACACCCACTGATTCCGGTGCGGCGATTTTGATCAGATTCTTCACAAAATATCCGTCCAATTTGGAGAAATTCCCGTTCCGAGATGTGCCAATTGAGGAATTAAGTGTGAGTATATAGAGTATGTGAGGACTTCTTTAAATGAACTTAAAGTAAGAGCAGCAATTGCTCTCATTACCACGAATTGCTTTGAAACTCGATATAAAACTTAAAAAATATTTTAGAATCACTAGCTTTCAATAATAAACAAATGGATTATGCTCAAATTTTCATTGGAACTCAACTAGTTTAAATTGACTCAAGCTCTTTCAACTATAGCTACTTTGAAATTTCGTCAGTTTTGATTGATTTAATGTGTCTAAAAGACCTTTATTTTCAATCAACATTTTACGGTAATAATTTTCTTTTATTAATTACAGAACAGCGCACGTTTCCGTGCTCACTGTGGTCGCATTATCAAGACCTTTGATCAGTCAATCAGCCAGCTGGAGGAAGAGGGTGGTCTGCAAAAGATACAAGAAATCTGGCAAGAAATTGCCAGATCACATGTGCAACGCCATAACATTGCCAAGCCATCATACTTTGTAAGTACTTGGAAAAATAATATATTTATCTTAAAAATGAATTACGCCTCATTGAATGAACTTAATTAAAGAAAAATTTTCAAAATTATTTAAGTAAAAATTTAAGTAAGAATTATTTTTAAAACCTTGC
>NW_017536119.1:378046-382212 GCF_001853355.1 Bactrocera latifrons | reverse complement strand
TTTCTATTATTTAACATAACATTTTATTTTTTTAAACTAAAACTAGTAAGTAAATTTCATATGATCAGATCTAACAAAGACAAATTTAATTTTAAGAAAATAAACTATAGATTACGAGTCGGAAAAATTTTTATATATGTATATACAAAAAGTTATGTAAAAAATTGCGAAGGTTTTTGTCTAGATAAAACATCATAAATCATAAAAATAAATTGAAAAAGACTACTAGAATAAGATAAAAATAAGTATCTAAATATGTATATAAAAAATAATATAAGAAAACAAATTAAAAAAGTAAAGAAAAAATAATTTAAAAAATCATATTTTAAGCGAATAAAATAAGAAACAAATTCCAGCAAAAACGTAAATAAAAATTATTATTTTTAATCTAATATAAAAAATAAAGTTTCCAGCGTAAAACATATTTAAAAATTTCAAGAAGACAAAATAAAATTTATTATTTTGTTAAATTCAATAATTGTATATTATATAAGAACATTTATGCATACTTTCAAACAGAGCCACCTCCATTAATAATTTGTTTGTTTTCATTTATACATTTTGTTTTAATTTCATTCCGTTTTCTGCCACAGGAACTGCGCGAAGCCATTGTGGAGGTGCTGAGCGAAGCGTGTAATTTGAACGAGCGTCAAGCGGAAGCCTGGAACAAATTGCTTGACATCGTCTACGACATCATCTTCAAGAAGTACGATGACTTGGGCGCCCAATAATGCTGGAATGCCAGGCAGGCGTCAGGGTGCTGAAGTTATACGCATACAAACACACACATACACCAACGCAAACACGAGTGCCAGCTATAATGCATGCAACAGCAATACAACAATAATGTCTTGCATAACTTTGTGCACAATGGCCTATACAAACACACACAAGCACGCAAAAACACACACCAGCACACACATTTAGGGAATATCAACATTGACGCTTTAACCTGCTTTTGTAGCGCAGATATTTTATTGTGACCGCAAGGAAAACAAAAAACACAACAACAAAAATATAAAATAGGAGAAAACCAAATGAAAATTTCTTGAAACATATCGCAGAATTAAAAAAAATGAAAATGTACACAAAATACTCGTATGTAACTGTAACGCCCCGCCCCCGCTAGTGTTCGCCACCACAACGCCTTTCCACAGATGCTGCGACCAACTAACGGTTTTCAAGCTGCTGGTGTGTTGCTATTTACTTTATTTTCGATTTTCTTTGCATTTACAATTGTTGTTGTTGTTACTTAGAATATATGTATGTCTAAATGCAGTGTTTGTTGTTACTGTTGCATTCGTACATCCACCCATTAGGCTCTGCAACGCTTTATATACACACACTTCCAAACACAAATCTAAATAAACCGTACAGAGACAAAAGAAAAACAAACACAACAGCCCCAAAGGTACTTTGTACTCTAAATCTTTTCGTTTACCTCTAAATAACAAGTAAAGAGTTAAAATAAAATAAAAATATCATAATTATTTTGCTAATGGTTTCTAAACTTTGTAATTTTGTGAATAATGTAATATATAAGAAAATAGAGAAAACAGAAAAAATATATAAAAATAAAAATAAAACAAAATATAAAATGTAAATAAGAGAAATTTATTTATTATTGGTATTATATTAAATTGTCAAAAAAGTCTTGCAGGTATTTTTATTGAATTTTCAATTGTTCATAAAATTTTTTTTGATGACTCATGCCCAGCTCTTGACCGATGCTACGGCTGCTACTGTGTCGGTCTTTCGCCCAATTCAGCGATTTTATCGCAATTTTCGACGACAGGCCTTCCGGAGCGTGGCGCATCTTCGACCACCTTTACACCAGAACGAAAACGTTGAAACCATCGTTGTGCGGTGGAAATGGAAACTGTATCGGGTCCATAAACTGCACAAATTTTATTGGCGGCTTGAGATGATTGATTGATTAAGTAAAATATGAAGTATTTTCTCTTTATTTTGCTCCATGTTTGCGACGCTATAACTCACCAACGAATTAAAAGAAACAACAACCAATCAAACACGTATTAACGCGTGGAATGAGCTTTCCTAAAAGGTATAGCATGACCCGTTGCGACGAATGAAACTAGAACTACGCGCTCTCAGCGCCAACCAGTGAAAATAATATTTAGTTAGCTCTCTTTGACTCTTCCTCCCGCTTGTGCGATACGTGGAGAGTAAAATGCACTGTTCCACCAATTTTAAAAAATCAATTTGAAAACAAGGCATTCTTGAATAAAAAAATTAGTAAAAAATATTTTTTGTTCCAAATTCGTTTTTTATACTTATTCAACAAGGTTGATACATTATAGCGACCATCCAATTTTTCGATCCAATTTTTAAAGCACGCTTTGTCCTTTGTTTCAAAATAGGCCTCAATTTCGGCCATCACTTTTTCATTCGTCAGACATTTCGTCTCAGGGAGCATTCTTTTCAGATCTGCTAACAAAAATAGACGCTGTGAGACAGATATAAAGAATTCTGTGCATGCGGAAATAAATAGAAGCCCAGTTCATGAATTTTTTCCATCGTTTTAACTGAGTTGCTATACAGAGCATTGCTTGGTGAGGCTGCTCTTTATCTCTCTTCAAATGCGGCCATTTTTCGGCGATTTCGTTCTTCAAATAGAGGCTCCATTCTTTTTCCACGTAGTCAATAAAAAATGTTCCATATGTACGTCCAAACCTTGTCATCTAACTGTGGCGTTTTTCCATGCTTTGAGGTTATCGTGTACTATCCACTCGGATGATTGTCGATTGGTCTACGGAAAGGAGTCATGTTTTGTCCATTGCCACATAACAATGCAAAAACTCGGTTTTATTACTCTTTAACATCTCCAAACACAGCTTATAATCATTAACTCATGTTGTTGTTGTTGTAACGGCGGAATTCTGCCGAGTTGACAGTCCTTGGCCGGATAAAAATCCGGGTCCGTTCCGGTTTTCGTAGACCCGACTGTCGTGGGAACGGAATTATTAACTCATCGTTGTGTTTGGTCAAAAAGGAACTCGCGCCGTATCCACTTAGCACAGAGCTTTCCCAGACAGAAAAATTTGTGAAGGATATCGTGGAAATTTTCAGTCGCTAAATCTAAAATGCCTGCTAGCTCGAGCAACATCACTTTATGGTCATCCAAAATTATTTTCTGGACTTTTTTTTTTGATGTTTTCCCACGTCTAACCTTAGCATACCACTCCCTGATGGATGATTTTCCTAATTTGATTTTTGAACAAAACGAAAATTGTATGGTAACTGGAAGAGAAAGTTGTCAGCGTACACTTTTTTTTTAATATATTAGGCAGACATTCGGCAATAGAGGCGACTTGAACGCCCTGCCACTCCCACGAAGTTATAGTTAATCGTGGTTCYGTGGGAGAGTCTTGAGTCCAGGTCCCGCTTTTTGCTACGTATTATCATTGCTGCAACTTTTTGGATAATCCTGATGCGTTCTCGTTGCCAACACACGCATTCAAAGAATGTGTGTTCAGCGTCGTCTTCTGTCGCGTCGAACTCTTCGGCTTTTCCCATTCTGTAAAGGTAGTTTTTAAAGTATGCGTGACCGGAAAGGATAACAGCAAAGTTGTGCAAAAGTTGACTCTCCGAATTTACGGCTTGTTTATAAGCTTAGATCATTTATTAGTTTGGCTATCCATCTGCCGCGACTTTCATTCTCTCACGTTCGTTGCCATTTTGTTATTGTATYTTTCTTTCTTTRTTGTACTGYGATTTTGTTATAAYCTTTCCTATATTCCTTTCCTATACGAAAAGGTCGATTGGTGTATTAYCGCTTATAACTARTATTGCACCACCTGACACTGTCCGGTGGGCTGATACAACTCTGAGGTTAAGCAYATCTGCCCAGATCTCAGCTCCGTATAATAGGACGCTGRYTGTCGTCGACATTAGGAGCTTCCTCTTTTCTTGGTTGKGAGGTGATTTTCRCTTTTTTTTTYCTACGGCGTGCTGGATATGAACCCAGAATGTTCGTCTGTGGTCCAGTCTTACACATATAAGTTACTGGGGTATGTGCTTATTTATTTGTTTTCAGTAGTAGAGCTAGAGGTTGTGTGAGTCAATCCATGCTTGCGTCCGTATTATGACCTGATTAAGCTTCTTTCGTGCTTCTTCTGTGTAATTTCAAGTTTTACTTCAGCGAC
>NW_017536119.1:358413-376716 GCF_001853355.1 Bactrocera latifrons | reverse complement strand
CGCTTATTTCGTATGGAATTTCCTATTCATTTAGCAAATTATCGGCACACGTCACTCATACGCCACGTACGACAATTTTAAACAATGACGTGCACGCCCAAACGTTTGAATAAGCGACAATTTGACAGTTTTCATTAGAGAACTTCATAACGTTCTTTGTTCGATAAAGTCGGAATAATTTTATAAATATTTTAAGCAAATTAGCAAATTTTTTCATACGCATTCAAAAGTAGCATTATTTTCATAATCCATAGTTGCTCTTAGAAGTCTTTTATACTACATTAATAAAACTATTTCTCTAACTTCATTAAYATTTAGTCACAGTGAATTTAGTACTAACCCATAAGCTTTTGTTGAGATGGTAGGTTTTAGTTCTAAAACTAAATTTAGTAATGAGAAGAAATTTCATTATAACTTTTTTAAAAGAAACAGGAAAGGGGTCGTTAACTTTGCCTACAACCAGCCCTTCACAGGTGCATTTCTTATACTACATAATAATATAAAAAGACCTTTATCGCGATTTTCATCGGTTAAATTATACGGTAGCTATATTCTATAGCGTTCGGAACTGAACAATTTGATCGGAGATTGTATCGTTGCTTCGAAAAATAAACATTGCCGAATCATGTGAATATATCTTGACTAATCAAAAATTTTCCATATAAAATTTTATTTTCATCGGTCAGTTTTTATGGTAGCTACATATATGCTTTAGTGGTCCAATATCGGCAATTTGGCAACCATCACATAAACTGAGGAAMCACCTCGACTCAACTCGTCATGATGGCCATTTATTTTATACRCTATAGAGTATTAACGTTTTCCCTGGTTACGATCTGATTACTGCCGAGGAAAACTACGAACATTAGTAACGCCTCTTTTCATTTTAAAAACGTGCCAACTTATTGGAAAATWGCTGAAGTTATAATGRTTCAAAAGCCAGGGAAACYATGRTATGATGTATCTTCTTACAGGCTCATATCACTTCTACCAATAATAACGAAGCTTTTTGAAAAAAATTCTCATAAAACGTCTCAATAAAAGCATAGAGCGAAAACCCATAATTCCAGCACATCAGACCKACTAGTAGAATGTAATTATAGAACAGGTACATTTGAGGAAGATGGAGTGTTTCTTGCTGTTGATAGTAGTGAACACGAGTCAACTACGAATCTCCAAAAAGGTGTAAATAAAGTCCTACAGTTAAAATTCAATGAAGCTAAGTCTGTAGACATTTTTTTCACATACAACAAGATACAGCACTTACCAATTTCCACAGAAGTAGCACGAATACCGTTCTTTACCTTATTTTTAAGATCTATATATGTGACTCAAGAATATTAAATCGTTTATTGGGAACAAATCAGTGTTATCCATCGAAAATAATATTCTTATTAATCATCCAACAAATCCAAAATAAGACTAATTGTCAAAGCAGTGGTAAATAAACTGCTAAGGAACTTTGAAGGCAAATCCCCTAAGATAGTAGCATATGCGGATGACATTGACATCTTAATAATGGGTAGATGTCTACAGACCATCATCAGTATTATGACCACTATTCTCAATACAGTCCAGAACTGRGAATCGCAAGCGTGTCCTGGCACCTACTGGAAGCCATTGAAAAGCGTGCAGAGGCTCGCTGCGCTGCGCACAATGGGAGCTTTAAGGAAAACTCCAAGGGCGGCTCTTGACCTTGTATTAAACCTGCCTATCTATAGACMTCTTCGCCGAAAACTGCGCAGGAAATTCGGCGGTACGACTACTGGTTGCAGGAGAATTTATACATGATGCCATACCGACTACATGATCCCACTTTTCAACTGGGAAAGAAGGTTCAAAGTAARCATAGAAAATGATGGCTGGTAAGTTCGCTACGCGCAACACTCTAAACATCTATACGGATGGCTCGAAAATGGACGATGGAGTTAATGCGGGAATATACTGTTCAGAATTARGAATAAKGCAAYCTTTTTATTTGCCGAACAATTCCAGTACATTTCAAGATGAGGTTTTTGCTGTTGCGAAAGTAGCGGATCTGGCCTTTAGTGCACTTGAAGGCAATCCCAGAGTCAACATATACGTAGATAGCCAATCAGAAATCAAGGCAGTAACCTCGTACCGCACATCGGCCAGAAGTATCTTGGGAAGCAGGATAGCATTAGRAAWTGTTGMCAAAAGTAAGCAACTACTGRGTKCCAGCCTACAAAGGCATGGAGGGCAATGAAATAGTAGACGAGATTAAYAAGAATGGTGTGCAGCTAGCATYCGAAAACGTGATAAACAAGACTGCAAAAGTCATGTRTAAAASGGTAGATTGGAAATACACAAAATKTGGTGGCGGCACACACCCGCAAAATGGGGCTGAAAAATCGGGAAGACTGCAGAAAATGTTTAGAGCAATTCACCAGGGAAATAGTGAAGCATCTCTTGTGCACTTTTCCCACATTGGCAAAACTACGGTGTAAGCATCTGGGATCCCCAGGTTTTAATACTCTGGAGGAGGTATCGATTGTGTCATCCTAAAAGATGAGTGCTTCTCTTGGACTTAGGAACTCAACACCAGGATCAAAACTGGTCTATGCGTCTCTTTTTGGCCTATCAGTTTAACCTAAACTAATTGTCAAAGCGCCTTGGTATAGATCTAGGCGTAAACTCAACGGTAAAGCAAAAATATTAAAAATCGTAGCAGAACATAATATAGACAATATAGATTACTACAGCATTTTAACAAAGAAGTASCCTAGTTTAACTTCTAGGGATGGAACACAAAGAGGGCTCAAACGCCTCAAGCCCAGCGATCTTTCCAATTAACCAATAACTTGTTGCAATGTAATAAAAAAAAGCGTTCTCTCTGGGAGTTAAAAACATCGTAACTAACCGAATATGCCCACTTCACGTTATAAATATCAAACCGATCAGCGAAGTGCAYGACGCAGAGTTTTCGTCGACGTCTGTGCACTTTTGGAGCTGATCGCTGTATTGCTCCCTCGTCGCTTTGTTGTCTCTCTCTCTCTCTCGGTGCAACCCCGGTGTCGGTTGTAGACGCTTATTTTAAGGCGGCATATGTTCGCCTCTTCGACGGACGTTCATTAAGCGCATGAATCGTTTTGAGCCTAGCACTTCTCGACTGCAGCTCTTAGTCGGGCCTGCGTATTACAATTTACAGCTAACCTACTTATCATATGCCGTCCACTATCCGCCAGCTGTGACCCAGGTAGTAGCCTGAGCTCAGCCTTACCAGCTAATTTATTAGCCTAAATTATGTACTTAAAACTTGAAATTCGTAAGCTTTTTCAAAATTCGAAACAACCGCTAAAAGCTCCGTGTGTTAACAGTCAGTGTTGTTGCAACTCAAGCAATTTTCTTATCACAATTTCATTTACAGAACATCGCACACTTGACGGAAAATTCTATTAACACTGCTGTTCTGTTAAATTGCCTAACAGGTAACTGTTAACTAACACTGTGAGCCAATGTTATTTGTCTTTTGCTAACTTACTCATACACCAAAGCATTTAACAGCTGCACAGCTGCTGCTACAGCACAGATAAGCMAGAAAGCGTTGTTATTGTTTTACGCTTCATGTGCATGTGTGCATGTATGTGGGTGAGCTTGTCTGTGTGTCTGTGGCGATTTTATTGGAGTTGCAGCAGGGAAGTAACGAAAGTGGTTAATAACATTAGTTTCAGTTCCGCGTCGGTTGCAGCCTTGTRTGCTTCGTACTTTGTGCCTCCTTTCTAACGGTACTACGTCGCCGATTACGTTGCGGAAATCAAGCGAAATCAGCGAAAACGTAMTAAAATAAACGTTTATTTCAAATAAAAATACATAAACGCCTCGCAAATTGAGCATTTATAAAGTTATAAATTTTGGTGAATCAAAGTGTGTGAGCAAAATGTGAAGAATTGAAGTGAAAATTTCCATTGTATGTGCATAATTTTGGTGCGTCCAAACAACAGTTGTGAATTCGTTGATTTAATTCACAAATTCACATTCAACTGTCATTGAGTGAGCGTRTAATAATTGTTGTAATTTCGTATGAACTTTTCTTAGCCGGTCATTTGGCATATAGATGCGTGTTATTGTGTGAAGTTTTGGTGTTTTTATTGTTGAATTAATTACAAATATTCATCTGGGCTGTCAGATACTCCAATACGTATGTTTAAGTGAATCATTTCTTATTAACAGCAAATATAATAATAATATGATCAACTTTAAAGCGATTAAATGTGCATAGCAACAATTTGAAGGTTATATCAAAACATGGGGAAGCAGATGTTTAAATAAAGGTAAACGGTAAATCACATTAAAAAAAATTTAAAAAAATTAATATATACAAAAGAAAAGAAAAAAATTATTTTGTAAATATCCTTTTACGTGAAGGACTGTTATAAAATTTCGCTGAGCTCGAAATTCGTAATTTTTGCTTAACAAAAATAATTTTTTTTTTTTTTGTTTTGTTTTTGAACTCGGATATTATCACCAAACCGAGATCTGGCTGCTCCTTCTCTGTCCATATTCCGACGAGGGAGCTATGGGTGGGAAGAAGGGCGTTGGAGGAGAATGGCAGTGCTTCTTTACGGATGAGTGAAAGCTTAGGGGRAAGGTTGGTGGAGGGGTTTACTATCGGGAGCTCTCTATAAACTCCAGTTTCAGACTTCTTGATTTTTGCAGTGTCTTGCAGGCTGAGGTTGCAACCATTAAGGTAGCACTAGATTTGCTGCTCGGCAGTGCGGCCTCCTTTAGAAAAGGAGTGATCATTCAGTCACATAGCAGAGCGGCGACACCAGCCTTGAACTCATTTACAGGGCTTTCAGGGTTGATCAAAGATATAAATAGCATCGAGTGTCCTTGTGATAAGATTGGTATGGGTGCTGGGCCATAGCGAAATCACAGGTAATTGCAAAGCTGATGGGAGAGATAGGAGAGGCTCCCTAGAATCACTATCCTTAGAATGGGAGCGGGTCGGTACTCCCGTATGCTGAGATAGCTTGCCTTCGCCGAAGCTTATCCAACGCTGAGCCGCCATCGCTATTTGCGCAGTTGCCAAATTCTTTGCTCTTTGATTGATCGCAGGAGATCTACTGATCTCTTTGGCCTCAGGATGCCAGCCTCTCCCTAGTTGTGGGACTTTTAAGATTTGCTTACGCTAATTATTTATATATCTACTAGAGGACCCGTCCACGCTTCACTGTGGGGGATACATAGATAATACTACTACTACCATCTATATGATTTGTATTAGTTGGATTATAACTTTTAGTTTATGAGATACAGCATTTTTGTGAAGCAACTTGTGTTAGTTTACAAAACAATGTTGTCTGTTTATAAAGCTTTGCTTTTTTGGGGAAAATACTTTTGAAATTGGGCTCAGGGAAATCCGCCGTTGAAAAGTTATTTGCTAAGCTGGAAACAGGCGAAATAGCAAAGTAGTTGCCTCACAAGTTCATAATCCAACAAAAACAACGAATAACTGATTCTGAGAAGTGTTTAAGTGCGCTCTAATCGGAATGAAGGCGAATTTTTGCGTCGGTGATAGAAACATTGCTCCATCATTTCCCACTGCAGTCCCACTGACAGTCATTCTAAAGGACTGCACATGATGAACCGGTTCTCAGGCGTGGAAAGACGAAAAAGGCGACTGAAAAGGTTATGACATCAGTTTTTTGGGATGCACATTGTATAATACATACTCAACGACGTATTACTGAGCCAGTTATAATCTATTTCACTGCGTATTTGGTTGCAGTTCTTTTCTTCTTTTCTAAATACTTAGCAATTGTATTATTTTTGAGGAAGAATCTGTTAAAAATTGTACGCATATATCCAATTGATTTCTACAAACATGAGTTTTGAACAAATGCTTATGATTTAAAATATAATTTTTGTATTGATGAGTTGTATTAAATTTTTACTTAAAGAGATAAAAGGTATCCTATGTCCTTACCCCTACCTCCCCACCAATTTTCAGCCAAATCGGTTCAGCCGTTCTTGAGTTATAAATGGTGTAACTAACACAACTTTCTTTTATATATATATATGTATAGATAGATACTTATATCTTTGGGTGACAAACTTAATATGTTATAAGCTGTTCAGGATGTAAAAATATCACCTGAAGCTGACGGCTTTCGTGCGGTTTCTCTTATCAATGGCTTATAAGTAGATATCACAGGTACTTTTCCATTTCAAACTCATCTTAGAAGAATAACAATTACATACTGTATGCCCCTTCAGTGCTTTTGAAAGTAGTAGTTTAGTAAAAGGAACCAGAATTCAGAAATAAATACAAAAGTGTAGCCAGAGAAGAAAGTGAATTTCAGTTCTAGGGAAAATTGTTTTCTAGCATTATACACTGAATTTGAAAGAAAAGGAAGTTCTATCGAGAAGAGTAAAGAAAAAAATATCAAAATCATTCAAAGATATACTCTTCCCTTCAGCTTTTTTCTCTTTATTCAATGTTTTATAAAAAGTGTTACAGTGATCGGATTTAGTTCAATTATGTGCCGTTTCGTTCGTTAATCTGTTTTCATCAAGACGGCAACATCAGAGAACCCCCCTCGTAGAAGCCCTCCTCATTATTTGCGAAGAACTGGGACAGACACTTTTCACAAGTCTCTTTTGAGTTCAACTTTACACCAACAAGGGCATTCGCCATGGACAGAAACAGGAGATAATCACTTGGCGCTATATCCAGACTACATGGTGGATACGATAAAACTTCCCAATCGAGCGCCCGCAGCTTCTGACGAGTCATCARCGAAGTATGTGCTCTGGCGTTGTCCTGGTGGAACACTACTCCCTTCCTGTTGGCGAATTCTGGACGCTTCTGATCGACCGCCTGCTTCAAGTGGTCCAGTTGTTGGCAGTAGATGGTAGAATTAAATCTCTGGCCATATGGGAGCAGCTCATAGTGGATGACTCCCTTCCAATCCCTCGAAACACACAGTAAAACCTTCCTGGTTGTCGATACCGGCTTGGCTACTATTTGGAACGATTCACCGGCCTCCGACCACAATCGTTTTCGCTTGATATTGAGAGTATGTGATTCTTTTATCATCCCCAGTCACCATGCGCTTCAAATAATGGGTCGAGTTCGTTCCGTTTCAGCAGCATATCGTAGGCGTTTATTCGGTTCAGATGGTTTTTTTGCGTCAAATCATTCGGCACCCAAACATTAAGCTGTATTGTGTATCCAGCCTTCTGCAGATGGTTTAAAATAGTTTGGTGAGTAACTCCCATTTTGTGGGCGTTGTCACGAGATGCCACATGCCGGTCTAACTCGATGTTTTCCATGATTTGATCGGTATTCGTCGTCACAGGTCTTCCGTCGACTGGCTTATCCATGGTTTATATCCACTCTGAATTGTCGAAGCCATTCCGCAGTTCGAAATGATAGAGTACACTTCCCCAAACCACCATTAATCTCACGGAACGTTTCTCTAGCGGATTTGCCTTTAACGAAGGAAAACTTTAATACAGCGCGAATTTCGGCGTTAGTGAACTCCATGTTTACAACTGTTGGACACAATATCCAAAATAATCATGTATGGCGTCATTTTGTAGGTTATCTCAAGACCTTTCAAAGATGTATAGTATTGCCAGATACGAKCTCTATAACGCTGTATACATAGCCGCGAAAYTCAAAAARCAAAACGGCRGAAGATAGATAKTTGACAACCTAATATAACAGTCAGATTATATACTATAAAGCATATGTGATCAATCAAATTATCCACACGCAAACCTTCAACAGCTTAATCTACCTTTTCGGCGAAATTTAAGCAGAGCACGGCAAATTTCAACAAAACAAACGGTCTGCCAAAAAATCAACGTATTTCCAAAACAACAACAAAAAAATTATGCTAACCACTTTGTGTGCAAAATTTCCATATTTAAGCAATTATGAAAACCCACACAAGCATATATGCGTGAGTGTTGATTTTATGCGTTCTTATCAATTTAATTGCGCTGTGTGTGTCACAGCAATATTTCATAATGATTACCGAATTTTAACACTCGATAATTGATGACCCGCAATGCGAGAGATCGCTTTCTAACCGATATGCTAAACAAATTCGCAGGCAATGAAAATGTCAGGAAAAAACCTGCATAATTTGCCTGTGCAATGATAAAGCAATAAATTATGAAGCCAAAAAAAAAATTTATTCAGTATTTGCCTTGGGTTATTTTAGTAAAGTTAAGTGTAGATAAGCAGAGCTATGATTTATTGATATCGAAAGCGAAAGAGAAAATTCAGTTTTAAGCGAAAAATTTTAAAATTTTTAAGTTAGTTTCTTGATAACTCATTTATTTTATTTAAAAAATTTTAATTTTTAGTTTTATTTAATTTTACCTATTTTAGTAGTGGCTTTGCAAGCAGGTTTTTTCAAGTTAATTTTTTGTGAAACAATTTTTTGTAAATTTAAAAGACGAATGGCTTTGCAAGGTGTTTGAACGCATTTAACTAATGATTTTTGGTTAATATTTTGACATTAGCGCTGCGTACTTTAGTTTATATAATAATTTGTTTATTATGTAAGCTTTAATAAAATAAAAAAAATAAAAAAATTTTGACGTTATATACACACATTTTTAATAAAATATTCTTTTCTTAACGAAAATACTCTCAATTTGCCCATCACCTATATAATAACCGCCACTTTAAGCATCATGCAATCAACAATCAAATTAGACACGTACACGACACGAAGGTTGTGTGCCGCAAATTTGCACACAAATTTATTTGTAACTAAGCATCTTAAGCGCGCTCAGCAAACGTGCAATCCCGCAGTTGACGTGGCGTATGAGCAACCAACCAATYGTCAATGGCGCCGTCTTGGCCAACAGGCAACAGCCATTTCCTGCGTCTATCGCTTGTTTACCGTTTCTAACAAGATCTGTCAATCGTTGAATTATGTCGCTATCGTTGTTACTACTGTTGCTATTGTTATTGCTTTTCTGTCATATGGCTGAGTCTCCCTTTTGTTTTCATCTTGTAAGTATTGTGGACTTCTTTGGCTTAACATCACGATTTGCATAATTACATACACATATACCCACACTTCCATTACATATGTGTGGGTGTTCGATTTGGTGAAATCTCCGCTGAGTRCCAAAAATTTTTAAATCAACAGCACACGCGCTCAGGTCGACACAGCGTGAGTAACAACGTAAATAACATTCAATATGGAGGAAACAGATTTTCGAATGTGACCGACATTACGTAAACAACGACTTATCGATTGGCGTCCTAAAACACAAGTACARTGAAGTTTGGGTGCACTGAACATATGTTCTTTGATGAGCTAGAGAGTATTACTATGTATTATTTTATTCCACTAAGCAAATAAAAGAGTGCCTATCAATCGTAGAAGTAAGCTTTCTTTTAACAACAGTCAAATTTACACTTCAGGCAGAGGTTCAAACAAAACCCTTATATGGGGTCAATGAGCGCAAAATTGAAAACTGTATTCTGACCAAACACGTTTAAAAAGTAAAGAAGCGACGGCGGGAGTCGGGTCCACGGGCAACATAAGCCCTGGCTTCTCAAAAGTTGTCTATATAGATCGGATAATGTTAGTAAAACAGTAACAGAGTTACAATTATCAAACTGTCAAACTAAATGTTATGAGGGATATTAACACAAGGCCTACCTTAGCGCGACCTGATAGTTCCAGCCCGCCAGAATGTTGAGCATTCCATGAGAATGACAAGCAAACGCCGTTTTCTTCAAATGAAGATAATTCCTCTTCCATGAGTGAATATTTATGGCGGACTTTTTACATTTTTGGTGAGAAAGAAAAATTTTAAAATATTTTTGGAAAGTCTTCTAATGTTATAAGAGTGACTAACTGCAGCTAGATCCTCGGCGGTTGATCTCTCATCAGTCAACTAACTAATGAGTGCCAATCAACCGTGTGTCAAAGGCAATGGAGAGAAGGGATTCCGCTAACTAGCTTTGGTCTCTCAGTTAGCGTTCCTAGAGCTGAAGTCAATCAAGAAATTGCTGAAGAAATACTACTCAAATAAAGTGAGCTAATGGAATAATGTCCGGTTACGAGAACTATCGAACCTTGTTATGAGCTAGTAGTTCATGGCTCTTTTGCGCTTCAAAAGTGCTAGTTGTTGGCATACATATGATGAGCCACAGATCCTACACCTGCTTGTTTCCATTCTAATGGGATTTGGATTACCCYTTCTAGCAAGCTTATCGGCTTTACAGTTTTCGACGCAGACAAGTTTGTCCGTTCACACGACAGTCGGGTCTACTCAATCGGAGCGGACCCGGATTTTTATCAGGCCAAGAACTGTCAACTGGGCAGAATTTTGCCGCTACAGCAACAATAACAACGAGTTTTATATGGAGACAGCTTGATGCCAGAGTAACGAAGTCAATAACTATGCCTAGCTTTGAACTCAGCGAGCTCAAGACATGTACAGCAGCCATGCTATTGGAATGGACGAATATCTCTCTAAAAGAGGCCACAATTCGTTAAAGTACATCTGATGCTAACTTAATGGCTTCCACTTCTGTTTGAAATCCACCACAGTGATCTGGCTGTCTAAAACAAAAGTTGACTGAGACCTCCCCCTCCAAGCTTCCTTAGAACTTCATATTTGCGGTAATTTCTTGCACAAAAAGACCTGACTTTGTTTCTCAATCCAAATTCAGTGTTCCAATCGACTATTGTAGTACCGGAACAAGATTTCCGTGGTTTCAAGTAGTCACATCTCTTCCTTTCTCGGTCATCAAGTCAGCTCTCGTAAGYCATTACTTAGTAATGATATCAAAAACTTTAGCTTGGAAATTTTTATGATGATGACCTCATTCTATGAAGATGGAATGCGAATTCATTTTCACATTTGCTAATTAAAGGGAGCAAATTCAATTAACCGTTTMGTTATAACGGTATTAATACGTTACATCCTGTTATAGCGTACTACATATATAAGAGCCTTAAGGCTGTGTGGTCGTTAGGTTATAATACAAATGGATATATATATATACATATATACGTAGACTATTAAAATACTTTCAGCGCGTGCATTCCTTGTGCGTATCGAGGGTGCTCAAACGTAGGCAGACGAATGCAGACAGAAACGTAAAATAACTATGTAAGTATTACGTTTCGCTTAACGTCCGTCTAACAAAAGAGTTGAGTGTGCTCACCATTGAAAGAAAACCAACAAAGATAGCCACAACAGAAAGAGGATGTAAAAGACCTGAATATCACTTTTCTACCAAGCGTAACATGACTGTTGACAATCATACATTCATATGTACATAAAGACATATCGAATACCGATACATATATACGGTCACTTTCAGCTCGTGCTTCGGAGAAAYTGAGTATAAAACAAGCAGACACTTTAACACGTTAGCTATAATACGGATACCCTAAACAGKTATATTTCATACAGTACAAAAAGGATAAAAGAGAGCGCTATCTTGATTTTGCTCTGTCARTTTAAATGACAGCTAAATGCTATAGCGCTCCGACCAGCACAATTTGTTTGAAATTGCAGCGCTACCTTGGACCAAAGTCCATGGAAGTCTCTGTGAAAATATCTTAACAAACAAAAAAGTTTTCCATACACGGACATGATTTTGACTGGTCGGTTTGTCCGATATCGGTGGCGAAACTAGAAAGGCGAAACACAAGCGCAAATTTTCAGTTTGATATCTTGAAAACTGAGAGACTAGTTCGCATATACACAAGGTGGGTTGCACAGTAAACAGGACTTTTTAAATCTAGCGCCCTCTGGTGGCTATATGTCGACTGGTGTGTTAGAATCTGCTATCTTTGTCGATTGTCTAGTGAAAATTTCATGACATTTCATTGATTGAAAGTGAAGTTATTGCGTTTTAAGTCTCAGTATGTTTGTGTTGTCGGTGCGAAAATGTATCTCGAACAAAGAGCCAACATTAAATTTTGTTTTAAAATTGGTAAAACTTTTACCATAAAGTTTCAATTGATGAAACAAGTTTATGGCGATGATTGCCTATCCCGTAGCAGAGTGCACGAGTAATATCAACGTTTTCAAAGTGGTCGTGAGGACATGAATGACGATCAACATGTGGGCCAATCAAAATCCGTAATCACCGACAATTCCATCGAAACTGTGCGTGAATTCATCGAAAGTCAGCCGAAATCATCATCGTCAAACATCGGTTTATCGCATTTTGACCGAATATTTGGGCTTACAAAAAGTGTGTGCACGGTTTGTTCCGCACAAATTAACTGACTACCAAAAATTGCTCACAATCCAACAKTCGAAGGACGATTATTTGACCAAAAATCACATTTTAACCATTAACCACTCCCTGTATTCACCTGATATGGCACCGTGCGACTTCTTCCTTTGCTGAAATGCATTTGTCCATGAAAGGAAAGCGTTATGCAGACGTAGAGGCCATTCAAAAGGCTTGCACCGGCATACTGGCGGCCATACCGGCTAACACACTAAAACTCTCGTCCGACATGCTTTTGGACCGTGCAATAAGCTGTACTGAAGCATAAGGAGACTATTTTGAATAACATAAATTGATTTTGCCGAAAAACCATTTTTTCCATTTTTTTTAAGTCCTCTTTATTTTGTTTCACCTTGTATAGAGACAGACGGTGATGACCAAATTCACTCAGCTCAGCTCGCTGATCTATACTTCATAGGATCATGGACGTTTCCTTCGCGGTGTTACAAACTTCATGGCAAATTTGATATACTATCTTTTATATGGAAAATATACTGATCAGGGTATAAATATAGTGTATGGTAGTATGTGTGTGAAATACTTAGTAATAATGAAAATTCCAACGGAGACATTGCGGAAAGCTATGAAAATTCTAGTGCTGCAATCAATTAGCATTCATGTAGATATGAGAAAAATAATTCTGCTTCAGACTTTCTAACACTCGTATTCTTTAATAACCTAGCTTCGGTTGGGGGTTTAGGATTTAGTTCGGTATCCGTTGCACCTGTTGACGTTTAGCAAGAGTGAGGTTGCTCTGATGTGATCCGATAATTATAATGTACCCTCAATACCTATTCGTCATACAGTTTTCACATTAGCCAAAATTTGTTGAGCCGATCAATAAGAGATGATGAGGTGGACTTGCCGATCTATACGAGGTTAGATCTACGAAATAACAGCCCTTGGTTGGATAAAATCCGGGTCAATTCCGACACTGTGGGACACTGGCCACCAAGTTAAATGCCCAACTGACCCTAATCATCTGATACTCGGTCAGATTAGGATTAGGTATTCGTTACAACAACAACAACAACAACAGCTGCTGAGGTATTCTGTTAAAGTCGCCAAGCACGATTTTGATATCGTGACGAAGGCAGCTCTCTTAGGTGTGCTCCACGCGCACATAGAAGTCGTAAATCAGCGATATGTTGAAGGACTTCGCTTCGTTCATCCACCGGGGTGAATGTCAGGACTCGTCGATGGAGTCTCTCTCTCCCACCACGAATTTGCATTCTTGAACGGCGGTAACGTCAGCCTATACTCCAACGAGAACAACACGACAACACGAGAATACACGCTAATGACAGTTTTCATTGATTCAACTACTACACCATGTCGTTCGCTGTCTAAAAATTATGACAGTTTCTTCCTGATTAAACTCTTTCCTTCATTTGCGTCAGATAACCCGGCCGTTGAGGAACAAATGCTTGCTATTTGGAGATTTTTAAATTATCTCTCGTAAATGATCATCTACTGAAGGTATACCCAATCCAAAGATCGCTATAGAGCTGCAAACTACCGAAAAGTTTAGTTAAAGAGGTCTGCAGACAATTTCTGGCTCACAGTTTCTCAGAGAGAATATGCAGCTGACATGCCAAGGTTCTGAGGAGATTTTTCAGGAGTAGCTTTGGTATATACTAAATACCAAAAGTATCAGCACAGACCAAATGCTGTCCGACGTTAATCAAATTTTCCATTGCACAAACTTTGAACTCTTTTTCACATGAACTTACACTCCACAGTAACGATGGCCCTCAAAACTTTGAGACGTTTCTTAAATATTTGCGCATCTAATCGAGCTTGAACTGTGTTCAAACAGCACTTGAACATGTCTGCTATGCAAACCTGCACTTGGCAAACAAAAATTCAAGTTTCAAAGGGAACAAATTCAAACAGACTTGGGTACATATGGCTGCGCGACTAACACACACAAACATGCATCGAAGCCATGATTTCCACTAACACTCATTTGAAGGTAAAGCAAATATTTTACTTTTCAGCACGTGTGTTTGCAACGTTATGTAAATATACAAGTAAGGAAGGGCTCAGTTCGGTTGTCACCGAACATTTTATACTCTCGCATGATAAAGTGATAATCGAGATTTCATTATCCGTCATTTACATATTTTTTTATTTTGCTGTAAATTAATTAGATT
The DNA here is from genome assembly GCF_001853355.1 of Bactrocera latifrons. Taxonomy (NCBI): domain Eukaryota; kingdom Metazoa; phylum Arthropoda; class Insecta; order Diptera; family Tephritidae; genus Bactrocera; species Bactrocera latifrons. Next base: position 362,301 of record NW_017536119.1, on the reverse strand, counting down.
AGATCAATTTGAGTAGTTTGAGTATTGAATTGTATTTTCATTTATTTTAATTGCGTTGAAAAGTTATAGTCCGATCACGACAATTTTTCCACAAGGGATACCTCAGCTCAAATACCGTATTTGTGTAAAGTTTTATTCCGCTATCATCATTGGTTCCTAATGTACATATTATACAGAGAAGGCATCAGATGGAATTTCAAATAGCGTTATATTGGAAGAAGGCGTGGTTGTGAACCGATTTCACCCATATACATCATCGTACATGTCATCAGGGTGTTAAGAAAAGGTTACATACCGAATTTTATTGAAATCGGTCGAGTAGTTCCTGAGATATGGTTTTTGGTCCATAAGTGGGCGTCGCCACGCCCATTTTCAATTTTTAAAAAAAGCCTGGGTGCAGCTTCCTTCTGCCATTTCTTCCGTAAAATTTAGTGTTTTTGACGTTTTTCGTTAGTCGGTTAACACACTTTTAGTGATTTTCAACATAACCTTTGTATGGGAGGTGGGCGTGGTTATTATCCGATTTCTTCCATTTTTCAGCTGTATATGAAAATGCCTGAAGGAAACGACTCTATAGAGTTTGGTTGACATAGCTGTAGCAGTTTCCGAGATATGTACAAAAAACTTAGTAGGGGGTGGGGCCACGCCCACTTTTCCAAAAAATTACAGCCAAATATGCCCTTCCCTAATGCGATCCTTTTTGCCAAATTTCATTTTAATATCTTTATTTATGGCTTAGTTATGACACTTTATAGGTTTTCGGTTTTCGCCATTTTGTGGGCGTGGCAGTGGGCCGATTTTGCCCATCTTCGAACTTAACCTTCTTATGAAGCCAAGAAATACGTGTACCAAGTTTTATCATGATATCTCAATTTTACTCAAGTTACAGCTTGCACGGACGGACGGACAGACGGACAGATGGACGGACGGACAGATGGACGGACGGAAAGATGGACGGACGGACAGACAGACATCCGGATTTCAACTCTACTCGTCACCCTGATCACTTTGGTATATATAACCCTATATCTGACTCTTTTAGTTTTAGGACTTACAAACAACCGTTATGTGAACAAAACTATAATACTCTCTTTAGCAACATTGTTGCGAGAGTATAAAAATGTCCTCAAACAACACTGCGTGTAAATTCGGCAATGCTTCCGACAACAATATACGATTTCAAAGCGTCAACTTGCGGCTATTGATTGATAGTTACGATTATTAATGTGCAGCCAGTATGGTAATTCGATAGTTTACAATTATTTTGTAAATGAATGTACAAGGAGTGTCAGCTGAATGTGACAGACTGCCAACAGACTGTGTAATCTACGCCCCGTTTTGTTCTCAAATTTCAGAAGTCTATTATTATAATTAATTATTGTCATAATTATTAATGCTGACGGACTGTTCGTTGCATGCTTGGTTGAAGCGTTAGTGGTTATGGTTGTTTATACACAGGAACTGTCAACCAAACAAGGATGTAACCTTGTAACTGGAGAACTGTAACTTTTTCGTATACGTCTTGACTGACCTTTCGGAATTTTGACGGACTAAAGAGCGTTACCTTTGCTAGAGGGGTTCCGTATTCATGTGCGACTAAGTTTATAACATAATAGGTCAATTGAAAAGTTCACGAACTACCATAGTAAAATAAATTTTTTTTTTTTGGAAAATTTTTTATTTTTTTTTGTTTAATCAACATAGTTCCCTTCAAGGCTAATACACTGCTTCTAGCGACCCTCCAACTTTTCGATAGCATTTTTGTGGTACGCTTTGCTAGTTGCTTCAAAATATGACTCAGTTTCGACAAAGATCTCTTCATTGGAAGAAAATTTCTTCCTAGCGAGCATTCTTTTGAGATCTAAGAACGTACGAATACGTTGGATGCGGAAGCAATTCGAAAACCAATTCATGGATTTTTGCTATCGTTTTCGATGACTGGTGACAAGGAGCTTGGCTTAGCGAAACAGTACTTTTCGACGCTGTCGTCTTTCAAACGGTCAAATGATAGACGCAATGTAATATTCGCTTCGCTTTTCCAGAAAGACAATAAAAATTATTCCAAGCTCATCCCAAAATACGGTCTTGCTAACCTTGCCAGCCGACTGGCGTTTTTGTTTGGAGYGGGTTCATCGTGTGYAGTCCACTCGGATGACAATCGATTGGACTTTGGAGTGAAGTGATGAAGCCATATTTTATGYATTGTGACAAATCGATGCAAAAACYCACGTTTATTATGTTTGAATATTGCCAAACACTACTCCGATTCATTTACTTGTTGATTGCTTTTGGTGAAAAGTGAGCTCGCTCAACACCCACTTTCCACATAGCTTTCGCATACCCAATTAATTCTTCAAAATATACTCAATATGTTCCTCTGGTATTTATATAATCTCAGCTCTCTCGAACAACCTCATTTTATGATCCGAAACTAATTTGTGAACTTCTTTGATACTTTCGCCTTTTTAGACCGTCCATGGCCTTTATCGTCCTCGGTGCTCATTTCGCCTCCTTTAAACTTAGCAAAACACTTTTTAACGATTTATTTTTCTTGTGCAGTTAGCGCACAAAATCCTTTTGATCCATTCTTTTCATAATAACGAAAGTTGCTTCACTCAAAACGATATAATYTACAAACTAATGATGCGACAACTGGTAAATTTTTACACACGCCTTTAGAAGGTTAGGGCTTATTAAAAATGGAATGTATTTAATTCAAATAGCGGCAACTATTTGTCTGACCGGGGACTTTTTCTGATTTGGCGAACGCATCGATATTGCTTTCCGAACCTTGCCGCCATAGTAATAACAGCCTATTAAAAAGAACCTTAAGTCGTTAACCGATGAAAAAACTGAGAGCTATTGTGAGCCAGCAAAAAAAAAAATCTTATGCTTTTCATTTTTGATTGTCCACCGATATCCTACAATTAGTATGTGTGTGCTGAGCGTACTCGGCTCATAAAGCTTGYTGTTTGAGTTGTGAATCTGACATTTTCGGCTTGTTGTTTTTGTGTGCATTTACACTCRTAATAATGTCATGAGTACGTGCTGTGGTTGCTTGTGATCATAATTTCTTTTTGATTATAAATCTGTTCGTTCCGAGTTGAGTTAGAACTGTCACTGAAAGCTAAGCGCAAATAATTTTGCATTATTTGTAGTGTCCTTTCTTTGCCTGAATCATGCTGTTGTTAATCTGTGCTTTAGAAAATGGTGTCGTATGAAATTATTGTCAGCACGTTCTGTTGTGTTGTGGTTTGGTTCAGAAAATATTGTGTTGCGTTATCGCTTTTGGCTGCTGTGCGGTTATCGAGTAGTCATGAACTCGCTATATTTCTCTGGTGAATTTGCTCGTGAAGAGTTTTGCAGGCGAATAGCGGTGGTGGATGAATAAATTAAAGATCATCAGAAAATATATGGAAAAATAAAAATGATTTTGAAAGTTTGAAGATTAAACCGAATTTTTTCATGAATAAAGAAGTTTTGCATAGAGAAGGTGCAAAGAATCACCGAAAAATAGAAGAGCTTCAAGGCTTTGCTTTTTTAACATTTTTAGCAACTATTATTTAAAGATAACGAATTATATATAGATCTTATTTACTACAACMTATAAGATCTACAACCTGCGCATACAGTGAAATATATGGGGCTCACCCTGGTTAGGAAGCTTTCACGGAAGCCAAATATCGAGAGATCAAAGAAGAATCGGTTCATGCGCTGTCGCCAAAGACTTTTGTCCCAAGATAGATAGCAAGAGATCTGGTGACCTTTTTGTATTAGCTACTAAGCATTTTGCTAATTTAAAGTGTACACAGGAGTTCTTCATTGATCAAGCATAACTAAACCTAACCTAATTATATAATGAATTTTTTTTTTTTTTTTTTTTTTTTT
>NW_017536119.1:350879-358198 GCF_001853355.1 Bactrocera latifrons | reverse complement strand
ATTTTATAGAGCTCGCAATGACTTTATTTTCTATTTTAGTATAACAAAGATGTCTCCTAACTACTAAACAAGTATCAAGACATTGTCACGTGATTTCCATAAGAGAACATTTTTCGATTACTACAAGCCACTTTTTGAAGCTACAAACAAACAGCGAATGCCAAGTAGATACATTGTCAGTCACAGAGACTATGTGATGTTACGCAACAATCCTATCATATTATTAAGCGACGTTTGCGTTTSCTTCTTRTGATAATTAAGTTTGCAGTCTGCTWCCGCCTCTACATATTTACAGCAATATTAAAATTCCACCTGTCAGCTTTTAAATATTCATTATTCATRTTTCCAAGAATCCAATAAAAATTAATTATATGAATGTAGGTTACRTAAATTGAGAGGTCGCCCAAAAAATACGAAAATTCAAACAAAAGCTAAGCCAACTGTCAGAAAGCTTGTAAAATCTTTCCATTTGAATCATAGTCCTAGTGTTGCACCGAATAGCCGAAACTCTGATGACGCCGTGACGAGTGTGTGGCGTTGCTGTGTTGAATACGGGTGTAGCAGCTGAAAAAGTACATTTTCACGTATTTTAATACAAATTATTATTATTGYWWTTAGTGCAAACACRTGAGCAARTACTGGCAATCCAAAGCTTGCTCCAATTTTTCATATACTCATTCTAAGCCTCAGCTGGAATGGTATTTTGAAGCTCCAACGATTTTTTTCCTTTGCGGTTTTGGTACAATTTTCAAGCGCCTTTCGCCAACTTGGTGGACAGTCTCAACATCATATTCMTAAACTTACATCTCGTCACTATTAATATTGCCTTTGTTGAATGTGGGGTCCTCAGCTATGGTGTCAAGCAACTCTTTGCGACCTCTACTCGTGGTTGTACTGTTTACAGTAACTAAAAATATTCTTGTCGACCAAAAAAACAACATTTACTACATTTTACAAAAACAAAATTTAGTGTTGAAGCTCTATCAAGTACTAGAGTTTATCGCGGTCGTAGATCACTACCCGAAGAATTTCGTGAAGCTTGTCCATAATCAGTTGTTGTAGGCCCAAGTGAATATTAAYTWAAAAAAAATTGTTCACTTCGCATCCCACACCATTGCMTCAACCGTTTAAGCAAAAGTTCRTGTCGATTGGTGGAGAGAAATATTAAAAACAACATGATTACTGTACTTTGAGGCACGTACGTTTCAATATTTTTAATGCTAATTGTGTGAGATATAATTACCGCTCACCGGTACGAAGGTGTGAACGAACCTTAATTATACTCTCGCAACAAAGTTGCTAAAGAGAGTATTATAGTTTTGTTCACATAACGGTTGTTTGTAAGTCCTAAAACTAAAAGAGTCAGATATAGGGTTATATATACCAAAGTGATCAGGGTGACGAGGAGAGTTGAAATCCGGATGTCCGTCTGTCCGTCCGTCCGTCCGTCCGTGCAAGCTGTAACTTGAGTAAAAATTGAGATATCATGATGAAGCTTGGTACACGTATTTCGGTGACACCCCAACTTAGCACTTCCTTACTTGTTAATGTTAACTGTGTGAGATATAATTACCGTTCAACGGTACGAGGTGGGTGTTAAGATAAAAATGTGTTGGTAGGGAACAATTGTTGTGAACGAACCTTAATTTTTTTTTCTGTTTAGTTGGAATGACAACTGTCAAACATATTCAATAGCCTTACAGTCGTTGAACAAACAACTTCATATTTTTTTATTGCGTTGAAAAAGTCAAAGTTTGAACCGAAAAGTGATGATTTGCGGAAAGCATTAATTTTTTGGTTCAATTTGAAGAAAATTGCTGCAGAGTCACATCGAATGCTTGGCAAGGCATATGGTGCTCATGCGCTATCAGAAACAACATCCAAAAGATGGTTTCAATAGTTCAGAGACAATGTGTATGATGTGAAAAATGAAAAAATTGGAAGACCACTAAAATGTTCGATGACATCGAACTGCTACAACAATATTTGAAGATAATACTTATAATCAAACATAAATTGTTGCACAACAAGCAATTTCAGACCTAAGCTATGGGAAACATCCAAAAGTTTTGAATGTGGGTGGCAGATGAATTGAGTGAAAGGCAAATGGAAAACCGAAAAGCACTTTTGAATTTTTGTTTCAAAGACACAAAAGAAAAACAGTTTTGCATTGAATTGTCACTGACGATGAAAAATGGATTTATATGAAGAATCCTAAACAATGAAAATCATGGGATATTCCGAAACAACCATCAATGCTCTGTGTTTGTTGGGATCAGAAAGAGGTTATATATCATGAGCTTCTAAAACCTGGTGAAACTATTAATGTTAATCACTACAGACAACCAGTGATAAATTTGAATGATGCATTGATCGAAAAACGACCGGCATCACTCACAGGACACGACAAAGTAATTTTGTTACCTGCACTCAAAGCAAAATCGCGTGAAGATAGAATCGAAGTACCTGTCTGGGAGCTGCTACTCCATTAGACTTGACCTCTTCCATTTATCAATTTTTTTCGTCGATGGAACATGGGATGGCTGAGTAGACTTCGATTCCTACGCAGAAGTCGAAAATTGGCTGTCCGATTGGTTTGCTTCAAAAGCAACGTCCCAGAACTACCACATAAATAAACATAGAGCTTCGAACAGTGAAAAATTCCAGCCTACATTCAATACTATTAAAACCTGCCTACATTATTTCACAAAATTTGGCGTATTTCGCTAATATTTACGCATCAATTTATCTCGCAATATCTACTAGCCTACACTCATACATGTACAAGTATATATCATACATGCATACATATATTCAACATGCGGGAAATAATAAAGCGGCATGTACTTGATATTCCCATGCAAACTGTCATTCGGTTACAGATACAAGCAGGTGATAACGAATCGTGTCAAAATAGAAACCAAAGTGCATGACGCCAATAACACCGTTAATGCTTGTTAAATTGAATAACAATGTTTGTTGGTGTTGGCAGTACTAACCGCTTTGCTCGGCATGCTTCTGTTATAAAATGTTTAGTTAACATTCACTAAGAAAAAATCAATGCCCTGTGGGAAAGGAATCGGAGGCGTAAAATAAATAAAATTAAAATTTTTGTACCTTTGAAGAGAAAAGTTTATAGACATCTCTTTTACTTATCTAGATATCTCCACGAAATTATTCATAGATTTTTGTGTAAGGCAATTCTGCAATCGTCAAACAAATCGTTTATATCGGGCCTTTATAGCATATAGTTCCATTCGTACTGACCGAAAAAGAAGATCTTTGTCTTTTTTACCCTTAAATGACGTGCCAGTGAAGGGTATTATAACTTCGGTGCAGCTAAGTTAAGCTTTTCTTCTTATATTATTTATTATTATTATTGTGATATTAACTACACGTTGTCAATTTAATATTAAAATTAAAATTWAAAAAAAATTAAATTTTGACATGCACGGTCTACCAATAGCAATGACATGCTTTTGACATCCCGTGGCGGCCATGTTTACTAAACGATTTGTGTCAAATTTTTTCAGTGTGTTTAGTAAGGTTGCCCTTACATGATTGCGTAATTCACTTTGTTGCAATGAAATTGGTTAACATTAYTACGCAAATTCTCCGAAAAATTCACTAACTCACGTTAATCGAAAATCATTTTCTCAGATTAGACTCATTTTGTGAGTGAAATAAACATGTGGTCCAGGAAACGCAATTGCATCCCCAAGAATTAATCATCTGGTCCTTATTTCTTTCGAAATTGGGCAGGAAATGCCGTTGCCGTCAATAGCGAGCGTTATAACACTATGTTCACTGACTTTTTTTTTCTCGGAATTTGATGAAATCATTGCGGGCGACCTCTAGACGACCTCAAGACGATACGCCACCTCACATTTCACCTTTAAACATAGACACATTGCGATGAAAGTTTGGCGACTCGTTAATTTCGAGAAATGGCCCAATTAATTTAAGCATACAGATTATTTTCACTGGATTTATGTTAAATCAAAGGCTTAATCAACCAGCAACGACCGGGGATCTCGAAAAAAAATTAACAACCAGTTTTTTTTTTTTGAAATTTTGAGTTCTCCTATGGATTCAGTCTCTGGCTTTGTTGAAGATGTCGCAAAAGTGTTTCGGGGCGTCTACGTTATCATGGACACGAGTATTTGACCGACAGTCATTCAGTGATGCTTAAAAATTTATCTGAAACTTATTACTCAGAATAAAAATGGTTAATGGCACTCTAACACTGAGCCGAAAGCAAAAAAAAAAAACATCGCAGAACACATTGAAGGCCATCATAGCTGAGCATTGACCCACGAGGCTACTTTAAGCACGGTATAAAAGATTTAAATTAAAATATTTGAAATATAATCTAAGGAATTCGGTCGATCTATCGCAAAATAACTATGTCCAACCTCTTCAGGTGTTACTTTGGAATCGGTAGGCAATTAAGAAGCAGAACTCTCTCTCGACAAACAGATATTACGCTCCATGTACTCGTATACGCTCCTATTATACGGTGCAGAAGCATGGACGATAACGAATACAGAGAAGAAAGCATTTGGAATAATCAGGAGAACAGTTCTCTAGAAGGTCATTGGAGGAGTCCGCGCGAGCGATGAATATCAAAAAGAAGGTACCACGGACTGTATGAACCCGGCGTAAAACGATGCACCTGCGAAAAGCTGCTTTGTTTCGAAACTAATGAGTGAACAATGGCAACAAAGTGTAGACAACGGTTGCAATGGAAGGATTAAGTGCATAGCAACGTGTCTACACTTGAAATGTACAACTGGTATGACGATGAAAAAACATCGAGGCAACTGGCGAAATTTAGTTTTCTCAGCTCATATTGATCTACGGTTGTAGTGCCAAAGTGTAAGAATATTATTAAAATACSTGAAAATGTAGTTATTTTGTCAGTTCAGGAGAAATGTACACAGATGGTATATTGCACGTTCCACTGGGATTGGATTTTCAAGAAGAAACGAGAAGATGTTTTGATATAAAATTTTAGAGCGTAAAGAGGATTGGACATATTTTTCTGGAATTAAACAAATTGAAAGATTATCTTCTGATTTTTTCCATTTATATAGGAAAAAATGTGATTATCATACACGAAACAAAAACAAGAGAGAAAAAGTCCCCAAAACAAAAACGTCAAAACATCGGAAGTTCGTTGCCGCATTTGATAAGATTAATCAACAAAACCCAAATGGTAAAAACACTAAACGCTTTATTACTCATTTTCGCATGAAAAGTCGCGCTAAAGTAATAAAACTTTTTATCACTGTTGTTTTCGCTGGAGCGCTTGTTTTTGCAACAAGTTTGTGACAAAAACTATTAATGAATGTGACTTTAGCTTTTTTATGAAAATATACGACCCATAAATAATAAGAATTTAATTATGTTTTGTCATTGACTGAGATTTCGTTTCAGTGGCGATTACTTATTTAATTGAAGCGATAAAAAGTTGGAAATTACTTTTATTGATTTATGCCGAATAAATTGGAAATGTGCGCAAAAACCGGGGAAACTCTGGAAACAAAATGAAAACTATACAGCAACGGGATAAGTGCACAAAAAGGAACAATTAATAATAATGATGAGCAAATGAATGTTTTAGAACTCAACAGCAGAAAGTGGAAGTGGGAAGTTAATTTCTTTGCTTTTTCTTTAACTACTTCAGTATAATCTTTCGTCGCATACTTTTATTCATGAATACTAGTTGATTTCTGTTGAGAGCGAAAAGTAGCGAAAAATTTCATTGAAATATGTGAGTCTATTTATTAGTGTTGCCATACTAAAAGTTCATCCATAGATACATTTTTTGATGAAATTTTTTGTTTTTTTTTTTTAATTCATGTACAAAGTTTTCCAATAAGAGTGATATGATTTTTTTATAAAGGGATTACAAGAGCTTCCAGTCTTTTTTCATAAAAAAAGTGAAATATTTGATTCGAATTTTTTATTGTTACACTATTAACAAAGAAATTCTGAAATTTTTGGAAAAAAATATTTTAAACTCAACCATTGCGATGCCATTTCCGGTGACCGCTCGGAAAACAGTTGCGCCCGTGTTGGCAGGATAACTTCTTGCAGGATCATTTAAAGTGAAAAAACAAGAAAAAATGTTAAACACCCTTCACAGGAGCATTTCTGTTAGTAACTATGTGTTCAGTTTGTATGGAAGCTACATGCTATAGTTAACCGATCTGAACAATTTCTTCGGAGATTACATTGTTGTTTTAGAAAATAATCTATACCATATTTCGTCAATATATCTTGTCAAATGTGAAAGTTGTCCATACAAGAACTTGATTCCGATCGTTCGGTGTGTATGGCAGCTATATGTTATAGTGGTCCGATATCGGCCGTTCCGACAAATGAGCAGCTTCTTGAAGAGAAAATAACGTTTGCAAAATTTCAAAACGATATCTTGAAAACTGAGGGATTAGTTCGTATATATACAGACAGACAGACGGACAGACACGGCTAAATCGACATAGCTCGACATATTGATCATTTATATATGTATATACTTTATAGGGTCTCTGACGCTTACTTCTGGGTGTTACAAACTTCGTAACAAACTTAATATACCCTGTTCAGGGTATAAATATGTGTATAAATTAAAGCCTTAACTTAGATCTTGGACGAAGAGAAAAAACTGAAAATTGGAATAAAAAATTTAAATTTCAGTGAAAATTTCACGACATTTTTTTTTTTTTTCAAATAGTTGTAATCGAATAAATATCTTTCCCCCAAGTCTTTAAGAATTGTATCTCAAAGATCTGTGTAAATTTGTTTTTCAACATTGTTTTCAACATTGTATCACAATTGTTGTAAATTTAGTYGAATGTAATGATTGTTCATGAATAGTTTGTGGAATTTCTTCGAACCAGAATCGACAGTTTTGTTTATTTACCGCACCATTAAGATGATGGATGAAGTAGTAAAAATTACTGAATACAATGAACAAAACAAAAATATAGACCTTGATTTATTAAAAATAGCCKAGACAAAACTAAGAAATCATATCACCCCAATTGGAGAACCAAGAACATGGCATAAGCATCGCAACTGAAGTTCGATCTCAAGCAGACCCTGCATCACAGACACTTACAATATGACCTTCTAAGCAAATAACAAATATTATAATATTTASTTTTTAATACAAAGTCTAATTTTGAAAAAGCTTCTTAATAGAGCTTTATGGTTTTACCTTATAAGTTATGAAAAATATTGCTTGTTAGTACATTTGTCACTAGTTGCAATTCGAATGAAATGTAAAACCATATCTTGTTACGTTTCAATAA
>NW_017536119.1:340494-350512 GCF_001853355.1 Bactrocera latifrons | reverse complement strand
GCGGTGAATGCTATCAGTAGGTCTCATAAATGGAAAAGGAAGAAATTRCTTTAATTATCAAGTAACGAAGGCAAAAAGCAATGTACGATACTTATATTATTTAATATAAAGAACAAAATCACAAAAAAARTAAAATAATTTAAATTTTAATTACTTGAGACCRCTATAACATTGAGCTTTCATACATACTGGGCGTCCAAAGTCAAGTTCTTGCATGGAAAAATGCAAATCGTACCAAAATAATGGTATCAACCTTGAAGGGAACTATGCTGAAAAAAAAAACGAATTTTGTCAAAAAAAAAAATATGTTTAACAATGGTAGGCCTTTTCAATTGACCTGTTWTGGTCGCCATWGGGTTTTAACTGCGCCAMCTGTAAATATTGATTGAAATTGCGGCAAATTTAAATATTGCGTTAATTTTGAGACACCCTATACGACTTGCGTCACTATGAAATACTTCGACTCTCATATGCTCAACTCAAATGATGAGTCGTGAAAATGTTCTCGAAAAGCATATCCACTTTAGTAAATACTTGGAAATTTTTAAAGATTTATTGGTGTCATCGTTTATCATGTCTGTTTACAGATGCTTAAGTACTCTGTAGTAAAAGCGTCAAAATCGATTTAATCGAAACAACGATAACAAAATTAGGAATGCAATCATACTAGTAGTGCTGCATTTATCTTTTTGATAAAAGCAAACATAAAATAACAAAAATGCGGCAACCATAAAACTCACGAGTAGTGATAAAAACCGATGACGCATTCTAATAAAGGCCAAAAAAAAAAAAAAATTAAAAATAAAATCGCGCATAAATATTCTCTAGAGTGCATTATATATGTGCATCGAAGCATGTGCATGTGCATGTATGCAGCTAAGTGTTATGTACGACAGGGGGTTTCACCTTTTGTAGTGATCAATTRTGAAGCTGCTCGTAATATGCACGCGACGGGTGCTGTCAGTGCTTTTACCGTTATAGTTATTTACATAAATTATTCCGAAATGTGTGGCTTTTGCAAAAGGTGTTAAAAAGTCCAAATATGGAATACAGGTTGGTCCATACAGTGGGTTCTTTTATGATTTAAAAGCTATAAAATAAGCAAAACCCATTTTTCCTAACACTACAACTCGTAAAAAATACAACAGCCTCAACGCACAGTTCCGAGTTGGCCAATCAACCTCGCCTAAACAGCTGAAACTCTTTGCCGAACTTTGCTTGTGCTTTTTATCGGAAAACAATAACAGAGTCCATATTTTCAGTCCAATTTCAATTTTAACATTTGTTTCATCCGAAAYTTCGTCAAAACGCTGAACTTTTCAAAACAATGCGGGATCTAGTGCCGGCGTCAACTAGATTCAAACTGCAAGACATGGACTTAGCTRGCTATGAAACGTTTGGATGCTTAACTCAAGGTTTCGGGACTGCGTCGTACTTTTCTTTTCTTCACCATTAGACCCGCTATCGCACAGAAAAGTCGAATGCGTGTGGATACAAAATCCATAAAAGGCATATCCAATATGACCAGGACTGACAGAACAAAAAAATTATTTTACGGACTTTAAAACAAGTTGTTGTTGTTGTTGCGGCAAAAAACAGCCTTAAGAAATTTCGTGGAATAGTGGTGAGTTGGTAGTGCTTGGCAGTATAAAAATCCAGGTCCGTTCTGAATACTTAGACCCAACTCTCGTGGGAACAGATTTTTATACAAGCCTTTATTATCGACTTCAAACAATACAACCGTGCCAATTCGGAGTCCAATTTGCCATACACTTGCTGAAAACCTCGGCTGCAATGGTCTYTAGCTGCTTCAGCGCATGAATTTTAATATAGTAGACCCAAATAATGGYCATAAATAGTCAGTGTGACGAAAACAGTGTCATGGCGATGCTTCTCGTTTAGTCAGTCAAAATCATGCTAGAAACGAAGCATGGTTAAAAATCTATGAATTTTTTTTGTCTACAAATCTGGTCGTTCTGGACGAATTACTTCAAGTGGACGCCTCAGAATAGCCAAGTTGTATTCGTTATAAACCGTTTAACCCTGCGTAACGAAGTTATAGTGGACCTCACCACAATAATTAAAGAAAATTATAATCTTTGTCGAGATTTTTGGCCGACTTTGGCGTATTTTATTCGGTTACGGCTTATTTTTGGAGCGCCATTCGGTAGATTTTTGGATAGTTTAYGCGTCAAGCTCATAAACTAAACTAAATTTTTTTTTGGTACGAGTCTAGCAGTGACACACACCATACCCGGAAGAATAACCAAAATGTGTTGAGTCGATCAAAACATATTTCACATCCTCTTCTATTTCGCAAATGCCAAAGCAAAAAAGAAACAGTGTTTCAAAGATATGGTCTTTAGAAGACTGAGAAGAAATTCACTGATTTTTATTGCATATATAGAGATTTATATTAGGCATTTAAATTGACGTGAACCGTCAAAAAGTACCAACCTCAGAGCTCTCACCGTGTGCTGCAATTGTGACAAAAACTGAGAGATTAAGTTAAAAATGTGCGGAAATGTTTGCATTTGTGTCATAAAGCATTGTGGAATATATAAATGTGTGCTACCTCATAGATATATATCAGCATGCACACAATTTAAAGCCCGTCGGCCATAAAACGTTTGCACAAAGTAAACACTTCACCATATTGGTGTATTCACACGAATATCAGATTTTATTTACACTCCAGACCACAAAATGCATTCCAGAACACATCTATATATGATTTGTGTGTATGTGTGTACATAATGGAATTTCGTAAATGCACATTTACACACAAGTATAGTATATCCCTAGCAAATCATGCGCGTGGCAAACAATGTGYGCGAGGAATTGTCAGCGCAACCATTGAAGTAGACGTCAATTTTCGGGCTAGCGTAAGCAATAAATAAGATTTTAATAAAGCAAAGATACCATTTAACTTCAGATATGTTGCCGACACCATTATCTTMAGTTTTCTTAAAAGCGCCGAAGACAATAAGATAACTGGACAATTGAAGAGTCTACGGTCTAATATAAGAAGATACAATTTTTTTGGAAAATTGGTTTTTTTTTTATTCAGCATAGTTCTCTTCAAAAGTCATACACTGATTATATCCAATTTTTCGATACCATTCAGGTAGTACGATTTGCCCCTCGCTTCAAAATATACCTCAGTTTCGGCGATGACTTCTTCATTCGACGAAAATTACTTTCTAGCGAGCATGCTTTTATGATAGGAGAACAGGAAATAGTCGCTGTGGATAAGAGCAAGGAATACGGTGAATGCAGAAGCAGGTCAAAGCCCAATTTAAGAATTTTTGCCATCGTCTTCACTGACTTGTGACACGTTGAATTGGCTTGGTGGAACCGTATTTTTCTTTCTTTAAAAACGGTCATTTTCGATGATTTCGTCTTTCAAATGGCAGCATAGCGCTATATAATAGTCACTGTGGACGGTCCTTTCTATTTCAAAATTTTCAATGAAAACTACTATATGTGCATCCCAAAATACGAACGCCCTAACCTTGACAGCTGACTTTTGCGTTTTTTCACGTTTTGAAGCGAGTTCATTGCGTGCAGTCCACTCGAGTGACTGTCGATTGAACTTCGGAGTGAAATGATGGAGCCGTGTTTCATCAATTGTCACATATCCACGCAAAAGCTTAAGTTTATAACGCATGAATATCTCCAAACTAGAAACCCGCTCAGAACTTTTTACCCGAAAATACCAAGAAACTCTGTTAGAAACGTAGCAAATATCTAAAGCAAACTGTTTTCTATAACCATATAAGAGAAAATACAGAAATGGTATGGTAGAGAATATTTAATGGAAAAGAAAGTCTATAGTACTGTTGAAGAGAAAGATTGTGGAGAGAGATTAGTACTACATTATGGCCAGTAGACTATCGAAATTTAGGCGATGAAAGAGACAATGGTCATCTTTCGCTGCATTGAAGTAGATGCCCAAAATAATTGCTTGTCAAAAAAGTCTTGCGGTATTTCTTGCGGTATTTTGATTGAATTTTCAATTGTTCATAAATTTTTTTTTTTTTTTTTGCTTTTTTTGATGACTCAGGTCCAGCTCTTGACCGATGCTACGGCTGCTACTATGCCGGTCTCTTTCGACCAATTCAGCGATTTTATCGCAATTTTCGACGAGAGGCCTTCCGGAGCKTGGCGCATCTTCGCCCACCTCTACAAAAGAACGAAAACATTGAAACCATCGTTGTGCGGTGGAAATGGTAACTGTATTGGGTCCATAAACTGCACAAATTTTATTGGCGGCTTGAGATGCACTTTTGCCTTTATCGTAGTAGTACTGTAAAACATGCCGTATTTTCTCTTTATTTTGCTCCATGCTTGCGACGCTATAACGCACGAACAACATAAAAGAAACGACAATCAATCAATGACCCATATCATGACCCGATGCGACGAATAAAACTAGAACTACGCGCTCTCAGCGCAATACTTTTTTGACAACCTAATATTATGATTCTCATTCAAAGTTTTACCCACTCAAACGACGCTTTTTTAGAACGCATTACAGGGTTGCATTTGCATACATTTTTTTGGAATTTAATTTCTTTTAATTATTAAAAGAGAAATTTTTGTCATGGGTTTTGTGTATCTAACTGCGAGACTTAGAGCTATTTGCCTTCCTTGCGCGTATGTCTATTAATAAGAAGATAAAAAAAAACGTTATCGAAAAATTATATTTTAACAAACCAAAAAAAAAAAAAAACCAACAAATATTGTCAATTTTTTTTTTTATTTTTGGCTTATCAACTGTCCACTGACACCACGAACTGATCAATTAACTCCCTAAAGAGACGATATTTTAATGAATTATTGCAAGTTGCTACGGTTAGGTTTACTGCACGCGCCTGCTATTGCCACTGATTCTTCGTATCGCAACTAACTGCTGATTTGTTTTCCATTTGGCATGCTAAGGTGATAAAAAAAATTGTTATTTTTTATTGGTTAACGACAAATACTTCATAGATTTATGAAAATACTGATATCTATATACATAAATTTTTTTTTTTTTTTTTCTTAGGAGGTGTTGAAATATTGCCAATCGAGTAGTAGCGTGTATAACGGATGTAAATAATCATATAAGTGGGTAATATGATACGAAGACTGCCTTTTATGTTTTGATATTTCGGTACTCAAGAATATAAACAATTCATAGAAAATCGCTTATTTTTTTTTTTAAATATTCTCCATTGAGATCTGTATGCTTTTGCATGCGTTTGAACTAATTGTTGAAGCATTTTTCCCAAACTGATTGCGGTAACTCCAAAACCTACCGTTTGAACACATCAACCGCTTCTATAATTTGTCGGAAAGTCTTGACAGGCAGGCAGTTTCATTCTGGATACTGTAGCAGGTGAAACTCCTATCTATCCAGAATAGACCCTGACATATCAAACATATTTACAGCGTTCAATAAGTCCCCGCATGACAATAGCCACCTCCATCTAACATCYCTATAACTATGGTCCGACCGTGTCGAAACAGTACGAAACAAATGCCCATACAAYACTGAGTGCATGCTGATCCTACTAATGCCTATAATTGCGTCTATCCCACGATAGATCATACGACGCTCTTGCAATATYAGTTTRCTCACAGCATAAATAGCTTMCGGAAGAACAACTGATTARTCTTGSAGTGATATTCMACTTCGATTRAAMTCACCATATCATAGATAAACACTGGTTCTTGATGGAGATTCATGGCCGAAATTGGATTAAATTCATCAACACACTTTTGCTGAGTTAGTCCACTTGGAAACTTGAAAAAAATAGTCGCGCGAAAATGTTCGCGATTTAAATCCATTTTTTGCTCGAGAAGAATATTCTAAGTTACTGTAAACAACACAAATATCGCTTGCAAAAATAATGTATTTTTACAGAATTTCATGTATTTTAATAAACCGTGCTTAGTTTTGACAAATTTTGTATTCCCTTGATACCGCAACCGATCTTGAGGATATAATGGTTAAATAGGTATTTTTGAAATTTTTTTCATTACAAAAATTTGATAAAAATGTTCACTTTTCAACAAAAATAGTGTAAGCTGGCCTATTTTTAAGCTTTAGACATTGTTTTTGGAACAAACAGCTACGAAAACGATACTGCGACTTCATATTCGCTCAAGTCCAACATGCTCTGCTGACTTTTTGCTTGTTGTAATCTTTATCAATATTGTGGTTGACGAGTAAACACCGCGGAATATGCACTTAACTAAACATCATAATATTTAATTTTCGTTACATTTTCTGTTGATGAAATATACAAAGAACGTAATTTAAATTTCTCATATCTACACTTAAGTACAGTATATATACTGTCTATTTATAGATATCGCATTTTAAATTAAATTGATAAGACGCAATTGATATGGATATATTACATATTTGAAAATATTGGAAATGTAATGGCAACTTCCTCCCCTTAGCAATTTCGTAGGATATATTCTACTTAGAAGTGATTTACATAATTGAAACTATTTTTAGACTTGGCAAATCACGTGATAAGGCAAACAATTAAATCTTGGTTTAATTTGTTGCCTTTGCTTTTGGAATTATTCAAATAAACTTCTGCCAGAAAAACGAAATTTATAAAAACAGGTCTATCGAAAAGCACCTGGCTAACCATAGTAAAATAATTTATTTTTGGAAATTTTTTTTTTATTGATTCGACATCGTTTCCTTGAAAGGTAATACACTGATTATAGGGACCCCCCAATTTTTCCTTACCGTGATTGAAGTACGATATAAGCTTTGCCCCCATTTCAGCGATCACATCTACAATCAAAGAAAATATCTSGAAGTAACAGTATTTGGTCGAWTAAAATCCKGGTCRTTTMYGTTATCKWAGAACCGRGTATTGGAGAAATTGCTGATTACTYGTTTGTGTCTTAATTCRCGGCGTGGCAGTGGTCCTATAGTGATCATCTACAATACTGAAAATCTTTCCATATAATAAAAGCTAACTTTATATAAATTCTACGAATATAATAGAAAATGAAAAACAAAGCTGTACAAAATCGAACTTCAACAAGTTTTTTTTTTTTTTTTTCTTGAACAAGTCCAACCTTTAGAGGTTCAAGAGCTGCCATTTCATCCAGGAAAAACAACGGTTTGGTGCTATTTGAGGGCCGGTGGAATCATCGGCTTGATGCCTGAACTTAAAGCTCGTGATCTTGGCGATATTTGGTTTCAACAAGACGGTGCCACTTCCCACACATCGCACCAATCAATAGGTTTATTAAGAGAACACATCGGTGAGCAGATAGTTTCACATTTTTGGTCGTTCGATTAGGCCCCAAGATTGTGTGATAGCACACCGTTAGACTTCCCTGCTTCGATTCAGGCCTTGGAACAAAATATCACGCTTGCCATTCGCCAGTTACCAGTTGAAATGTGTCGTCGACTCAACGGATGAACCATCGGAGACGTAGCCACGGCCAACATTTCAAAGAGATAATCTTCAAAAAACAGATGCCAAAGAAGGTTCTTTAGAATGATAATAAATACTGTCCATTAAATTTGAGATTTCTGCGTTTTTTCTTTATAAAAGTAGGGAATCTCGAAATGGATCACACCTTAGAACATGACTCATATGACAGCCTTGGAACTGTCAGTATCCATTAGCTTAAATTTTGAGTTGGTAATATATTTGCATAAGAAGCACGCAAAAAATAKTAGTATCTTTAATCAATTACAGTCTAAAAATAATACTCACATTACGCTTAAGACCGTTATGTCAAAAATTAAGCACATTTAAAATCGCAAATGCCTCGCTTATCATTCAACGAATTTCGGTGCATATTTTTGGCTTGCCATAAGCTAATTATAAATTTAGATTACTTTTCGCAATTATTCAAAATAAATCAATAGCAAACAAAGTTATAGATATAGTATAAAGATATGGCCTGTCAGCGGTAAGCTTTGCGGTGGGTTCTTGTAGAATAATTAAATATTTTATTTATAAAAAGTAGGGTACGTAAGCCTGCAAGTATTGAGGTTACTAACCGTAAATCGAGGTACATTTTACAGACATTTTGCGGGCAATGACTTTCGCTTTTACTTAGTCTCCATTTACATTACGTCTACGAGGGCAGTTGCACAGCTTTGACAAAACTACTTAATGGCAAAAAATAGCAACTGTAGTTGGCATACATTGAATTAAATTTTTTGGTTTGTGAAACTCATTAAATTGACAGTAAATTGTTGTAAGTCAATATTACAAAGTTTTTTCTAATATAACTAAGTAATTTTGGATCGAAGATTTTTGATTGAAAATTTATTTGATTTCTAATATAACGTTTTTTTTTTTTCGAATGCCATGACCCATTTTTACGTCGATATCGATATATTTTCATGTAATCGCCACAAAGCGAAGRAGAGAGTTTTATAATTAGTTTTATAATAGAGTATGTATTAGCTTAGATATATAGAAAGAAAAGCGGCATTAAAGTGATTTCGTATGTGTGTTAGGTTCACAAACTTCAACTTAATTACAAACGTTGCAGAGCCGAAAKACTTTTGTATAGACTATTTGGTCATCACCATAAGTACCCTTCACAAAAACAGCGATCTTTCAAAATGTGTTAGCCGCTGCTACCATGTATTATTTTAGATAGACAGTTGGRTCAGCAATTTAGCAGTAGGTATTAATTTAAACTTCTGACATTTAAGCAAACTAAATTGTATGACGATGTGTGAAAGCTTTTTTAGGAAGTACTTTTGTATTTCGTCAATAGATGTCGTTGCTGTCGTATATCTCTAGTGCTACCAATCACATTGTGTCATACCATTTAAGCAAAAAAAATTTTTAAATTCGAGGAAGTTAAAAAACAAATTACAGCTGTTTAAAAATGTGTGGAAGTAATGAAAAAATTTTTGCATAAAAAAGGGAAGAATGCCACGCAAGCCACCAATGAAATTTGTGGAGTTTACGGAGACGATGCTGTCTCAGTTCGTGTGGCACTTGAATAGCTGACTCTTATACACATCTAGATGTGTATAAGAGACAGGTATTTGACAGAGAAGAATAAAAAAAAAAATATTTTTAAAAATTTTACTTGCAACTGCTAGTGTATCGATTTACTGTATATCTCAGTAAGCTTATTCCATACCTGGGCAGATATGAGCACGTGCTGTCGAGCGTCATATCTAGATAAGAAATATAATSCCGATAAAATATATTAAATTGGCTTGTGTAACGCTTATTGAATATTATCTTTAATGAAGTGAGCATCTACCGCAAACCTACCTAAAAWGAGGGGTAATAAAGGTTAATGTAATCAGCTGTTGTGTGAATAAATATAAATAAAGCGAGTGTACTAGAATCCGAAGGAATATGAWCTACAACAAAAAGTAATAAAGTGATATTCCCCAACATTCAACTTCACGATGGAGGAGCTGAGAAGAAGTACGACTGAGAAATATGACAGAAAATTTCAATATTCAAAACACTTGGAATGAGTAGCGACACGTACAAGTCAAAACCATGCCAGAGAGGAAATATATTGTTTACAAAGAATCATGATGAAATTGCCAAAATCTTAAAGATCCTCTTCTTCAACATTCAAAATGCTTAGCCCATTTAAAAATATAATGAAACTGGTGTAATTGACAGTAAACATATGGAAATCACAACAAAATAGTAAATTGTAATGCAGATAGTTAGACCATTCAAGCTTAAAGTAGATTATCAGCAAGAACAAAGTTCTGTTTTAGCTTTTTGTATTGCGAAATACAATTCGCTTTCCACAAAGCATTGTCTATATTAAGTAAAATGAATGAGAATCTAACTAAGAATGCAATCAGAATCCATACTCGAATATTTTCTCCCTTTTCTTGTGTCGGTGAGTAAGGCCACAGAATTAAAAAGAACGCCGTTCTATATACCCTGTCTCTTATACACATCTAGATGTGTATAAGAGACAGATATTTCTTTCAATGATCATAAACATTCCTCCATTAAATTTGAGATTTCTGCGTTTTTTCTTT
>NW_017536119.1:323259-338867 GCF_001853355.1 Bactrocera latifrons | reverse complement strand
TGCTTTAGAAGCTACCTTTTCAGATTCCACAATGACTTAAGTCCGTCCTGTCCAACGTGTACAGAGTATATAGAAGGCTCTGAACTTATACTATTATTGCCCTCGTTTCTCAAATACAAGGGGAAAACTAAAAACCACACTCGGTGATAATATAACCACACTCAAGTGTAAGTGGACTGGAAAATGGAAAGCTGTCCAACGGAGTGGAGGTCTTCCTCTTCCTCTGTTTCCACCGGCGCGCACTGCAACGAATACTCACAGAGCTGGAGTGTTTTCATTCATTCGTACGACATGACTTAGCCAGCGTAGCCGCTATCCCTTAATACGCTGAATTATGTCTATGTCGTCGTATAGCTTCCGTAGAAYCTTCTCTCGAAAACTGGGAACACCGACTTATCAGATGTCAGAATGACTTTTAGAATTTGTTCTTGGTTCATTGTGAGAGGCAAGAGTTATTATGGGTTGGATTTAGAGGCTGACGTTGTTGCTGAGCTCGGAGGGCTCRTTTCCGATCCAGACGAAGCTTTTGGTATTGCTCAATGTCAGCTTACATAGCCGAATTAGCTTTTCGTGGATACCAAGTGCAGACATAGTACCATAAATACATAATATTTTCGTGTTATCCAAAGCAGCTTTAAAACGAAGAGGCGGTGTGCTTCTTTCTATTTTCAYCGGTATTTCCCAAGATTTGGCGCATGGTAAATATCTGGTCAGTTGGTGATTTTTCAGGCCCGAAACCACACTGATAAGATTCAATCAGTTTGTTGACTTAATCTTTCACACAGTACGCTCGATAGAATCTTACCCCACGTAAATTGTGGGGCCTCTATTTTTGTGGATTGGGCAGAGCATACTTAAATTGAAATCTGGGGGCAAGTTTTCATTTAAACATATTCTATAAAAAAAATTKATGCATGCTTCTTATTAGTTCTTCGCCACCATATTTGAACAGCTAGGTCGGCAATCCATCGATCCCTGCCGTTTTGTTGCTCTTAAGACGGGTAATTGTTATTCAAACTTCTTCTTGGTCGGGCAATGAAACGTCGGTCCTGTCATCAATGAAGTTGTCACTTACGGCAATAAAGGGGGTTTTCTCCAATAAAAATGTTAAGTATTCTCAAAATATATAATAATTCAATAAAAATACATGCTGCAGTTGTACTATATAACTACAATTCCTGGACCGTAGTCTTGAGGATGTTTATTTGTCWTATTTTGTATAAAAAACAAAAATAAAGGCAATCAACAGAAAACACCCTCAGCAATTAGCTGTACAAAGCCAGTAGAAATCTCAGACTTACCAAAAAAAAAAATTAACCCACTTCAGCCAGTGTGAGGGAAAGYCCAAGTAAATGTATGATAAGTGTGCGTCTTTTACTCTCTCTAATTAAACACCCAATGAGGAAAAAACAAAAAAATTTCCTACACCACAGTCGCTCCGCCCACTGCTTTAAGTAGGCATGCAGGTATACTAAACAAATTTCTGTGAGTGTGTGCTTCTGATATTTATTTTTAATCAACTCGGTTGTGTTGAAGTGAATGAGCAGGAATGTCAATGAGTATCTAATAATAGCATGGCAGCTATGAGTACTTTAGATAAGTCAAGCGATACAAATCATTCAATAAAATGCATCGTGTTTTTGATATCATATTTTGACTTGTTGTTACTATATATTACCCTCTTGTCTCGTGTAACAGTTACGGCTTCCGTTAGTTCTGCGCTTGTTATGACAGCGATGAGGTTTTTCTAATCGGAGAGTAGTTGTTTTGAGGTTTCGCAATTCTGCTTAGATTTCATTATTTTCAGTTTACATTATACTAACAGATAGAGCAAGCATTATTCCATATAAACCGATTGATCAAAGTCAAACTCTTGTGAGGAAAAGTTTTTTATTTGAAAAGTTAGACAAACAAAATTTTAATTAAATTATTAGCCAAGGCAACTCTTCGATTTCCGAATAAATTGTTCATGTAATCTCCTTGAACTTAAGTGAGTTCGCATAGTTAGAGAGAACAAGCGCTGGGGTTGATGTATTATATTACAGTACAACTGAGCGTTCCCCGAAGTAAATTTTTTAGTTTCGAAAACAAAAAATGTCATGGGGGCSCAAATCTAGCKTATACGACGGCTAAGCGCCGAATCMTCGTTTCMTGTTTGTCCAAATAGTCAGTCACCATCATTCTAGAGTCTGACGGCGCATTATTGTGRGGAAAAAGTTGTACATTATCTGTCCACAAATGCCAGATGGAGGTTTACTAATACGAGCGAAAGTTCATGTCGAACAGAATGGCAACGCYATTTGCGAAGTTTGATAGCAAGTTTAGTAGTGAATCGRTGTCTAATTCTTCAACWTCAGTCTGTTGAACCKCRAARCTCTTAGATGTCGRAGCCGAGTTCTAGATAARACCGGACATCAGCAGTAAAGAAGTTTCAGCGTCTCACACATGCGTACCTCCTGCACTTACTACATACATATGTCATCTTTAATAATGCCCATACGGCTTCCGTGTGCTGCTASTAAGCAGTAATATGTGATTAGGCCAATAGCCGTCTTTTCGACACCGAGTGAGTAGAAGACTTGCCAGTTCTGCACGTGCCTGAGGTATACTAACTCACCTTGAACCGTCTGTCAGCCCTTTCGGAAATTTCGGTGTGTATCGTTTCATATTTCCTAAACTCTTTTGGCAATCTCTTCAGCTTTTTCGTCAAGCCAGTCTAGCACGGGCAATATATCTCGCTAGTGTCCGTTTTTCTGGTGGTTTACGTACCCTTGTGCCAATCAACGCCTTTCAGCGACACCCTGCCTATCGAGCCATATCAGAAATTTTTTGTGTAAATATTTAGAGAGTGGCGCAAGTCTTGCAGCTGATTTCGCTACCGAGCTTTCCACTACAATATCAATTGGTGGCAGTTTGAGTAAACTTTTAAGTGCAACTGTTGTGGTGGGTCTTAGTACTTTCTTTAAGCAGAGAGCGCCGAGCCGCTGTATTTGCTCCAAATATTTTTTGTATGATTTTCTGTAAAATATTCTATAGACAGCTATGGGCCGCTAAGTTGTTCAGCATTTTTTTTAGAAAAATAATTAGATATTCTGTTAGCTATGAGTCTCGACGCGGTCCATATCCGAAACACTAATTAAGATGGAGATACTGTCGATGCACAATAGATATTGCGATCCTCTGTCATCTCTCTGATGCCAACACGACCACTTTGCAACACTGTTTCTTTAACTTATTCGATGTTATTGTCTTTGACAGATAACAGGGGTAGATGGATGATGTAGCAAGCTTTCGATAAATTCACGACCTTCACTGAATATTCTTTGCCACTAATGTACATGTTTCGGTGATAATGTATAATTCACAAAACACTTCTAAGGCAGYTTCAACGATTCCGTAACCGTGCTGCAATTGGAAACACAAAACTTGAAAGAAACTCGTTATTAATTTTTTTTTATAAGTATGGTAAAAATTGGCAGACAAAGTTTTGGCGTCGTAAAAAAGCAGCTGCGAAACACACACTAATTGACATATGGACATCAAACTTCACACGAACACAAAAGTGGTTGCACCAATCTCTGAAGGTGAACATTTTTTTATCGGTTTAGTTTGTGCGGTCGGAGAAGAAAGTGATTAGCTCATAAGACCAATCTAAAGGAAAAAAATATCCAGCAAATTTCCAAGAGCAAAAAGTAGATTTTTTTGTTTGCTTGTATGATAAATTTCCACGATACCCATAGGCCAAGTAAAAGTACAAATACGCGACACTCAACAGTTCCCAACTAAGTACTAGTCATTACTAGTAGCAACTGATTAGTTGTGAAARTACTGCATACTTTTCGACAACGTTTGGCGTTTCATTATACACATATCCTCGCAAATTTAGTGGCTTCCCTCTAATTTGCATAAGTCATGATTATTGCCAAGAGGAAGGCTGCCTGTTGTCCGAAATTTTATTTCGAGAATGCTAGTGCCACTCCTACTTTATTTATTTGGCAAACAGTAAATAAATTAGGTAGAATAAGTGCTGTTGCGAATTTTGGCTGCTCATTGCAGACAACAATTTGTATTTTCAAGCAATTTGAGTTTAGACGAAAATTAAATCAAACAAAGTTCTGCGTTGGATTTGCTTTCACTTTTAGAGCGGGAAATTTTAGTGGATGCATGTGAAGAATTTCTTTATATTTTTGTTTATTTCAATATGTTTAGAATCGGTTTATATTAGATTGTCAAAAAAGTCTTGCGGTATTTTTATTGAATTTTCAATTGTTCATAAAATTTTTATTGAAGACTCAAGCGCAGCTCTTAACCGATGCTACGGCTGCTACTGTGTCGGTCTCTTTCGACCAATTCAGCGATTTTATCGCAATTTTCGACGACAGGCCTTCCGGAGCGTGGCGCATCTTCGACCACCTCTACACCAGAACGAAAACGTTGAAACCATCGTTGTGCGGTGGAAATGGAAACTGTATCGGGTCCATCAACTGCACAAATTTTATTGGCGGCTTGAGATGCATTTTTGCCTTTATCGTAGTAGTACTGTAAAATATGCCGTATTTTCTCTTTATTTTGCTCCATGTTTGCGACGCTATAACTCACGAACAACTTAAAAGAAACGACAATCAATCAAACACGTATTAGCGCGTGAAATTGGCTTTCCAAAAAGGTATAGCATGACCCGATGCGACGAATAAAACTAGAACTASGCGCTCTTAGCGCCAACTAGCGAAAATACCGCAAGACTTTTTTGACAAAATATATTAATATATACATATTTTAAAAAAATATTATATTTATCTAGATAACAAAACAATAAAATAAAAYAATATTGGAAGTGAAGTAAGGAATAGAACTTATACCCGTTTATTGACATTACATCAGAATATGATCCACGATATAATTGCAACRGGAGGGCAAAGGCCTTTAACCTGCGTCTACAGACTGCTATGCACTTAATTGGCAGATGTTGTGATGCTTCGTGCTCCCTGTCACAGTACCGGCAATTTACGTAAGAAGCTAAGASCATGTTGTGTAKGTGCTGTTTCAGCTTGGAGTGGTCAGTATAGAATACGACCAGTAGTCTGAGTTTATTCCTAGSTTGATTGCATATTTAAAATTGGAATTCCGCGTGCCTAGTTGTTGTTGCCAATACCTCTCTCTGTCTACTCCTTCTGCATTGCAGAGCAGCTCCTTTATGTTCTGTGGGCGCAGTTCAGTGAAGGGTTCAGGTCCTAGTATTTTAGTGTATAATGTGGAGCGGGTGAGCCCATCAGAATGTTCGTTGATTGATTGTACTATCCTTAAGCAGTTGCTCGAGAGTCGAATCATTCCATTCAGTCTTGCTAGCAATGATAACCTTGAACTTCTTGGTGAAGTTAACCCTGTTAATAATGCTGTCCTTCGGGAGAAGGGTAAGTCGTTTTGTACACTTTACTCTTCGGGCGTTTTGATGAGATTACTTTACCTCTGCCACATCCTTCTCTGAAAATATACAAAAACACTTAAAGCTTCAAAAAATATCTCTATTTTTCAACGGAAAATTTAAAAACAACGCAACCACTTTCATGCTAAAATTTCTCGCTTTGATTATACTACGACACTTRCACAACAATTATACACCCAGAAATTTAAATATATTAGTGTAATAGCAAAAAYCAACAGGGCGTATACGTAACATTGCAATATCAGCAAATTAACAAGTAAAAAGCATACATAAACGCCTTTTAGCTTACATGTGCATTTAACTTTGCACTTTTATTAAGCAAATTTATGCGAAACGTACAATTGAAATGAAATTAAATGCAAAATTTTTTGCAATAAATTGAAGTTAAGCGAGGAACGCCTGTAAATATGCATGACTAGAGTAACACAGCACGAAAACACTTGCACTTGCAACTAGCAGCTGCAGTGGTTAACGCCCTCAAAAGACAAAATAATATTATTATTTATTGTACGTGTCTGCGTAACTCGCATACACGAAAAAGCAGCGGGCATGCAATAAATAATAAGAAAAAAATTACSTTTTTATTGTCGCTTGGCACCGTGTGACAATGGAGTGGGGTTATGGGTCGCACTTTCCGTCATTTTATCTGCCACATCGTTGGCACAATAGCATTATCACGACTTTGCAATTCGTAAACGAATTCATTTATTTTTGACTGCTCATGGTAATGTCTTGCCTGACTCTCCCAAAGGGATTATTGCTGAACTTTTGTAGCGCCGTTTTTAGTAGGTGCGAATGAAGGCAAAGAATTAAACAAGTATTTCCGAGTGTAAAGCATGGAAGGGACGGAAGCGGCTGTCGGAAAGAGTTTCAGTGAAACACGGAATTTCTGAGTTTCACGACAAAAGTGTGCCGTCAGTTGAGTTAACGGAGTGTTTGGGTAGATACTTAAATTATTACACGCAGATAGTTAGGGTTAGAAAGTGGTTTGTTGGAATTTCAAGGATTTGGTGAGACATTTTTTTTTGGCACAAAATCAATCAGCTGGTGCAATCTAATGTTGGCAGATCTTGCTTAGAATAAATATTGTATAAATTAATTTTAGTTCTTAACAAATTGTAAATTTAAATATTGAGTGCCTCATTTCATTCATTTTATCTTTTCCAGACTTGCACTGAGTTAACTGCTAGCCACGTAATGTAAGGAGAGGATCGAAGTCTGAAATGGAGTAATTCCAAAAAAAAAAAAGAAGAAAAATAGTAAAGGGGAAAATATTTAAAAAAAAAAGCTGATTAAAACACTTCACCAGTATTGATCTATAGGCTGTAGACGTGAACCAAAGCAAAAAAAGCGAGCACGAGAGTGATTACAGAACAAGAGGAAAGCAGAATAGGATGTAAGAAATGAAAAATCTAAAGAAGTTTCGTTTAAAAGTACACAATATTGATGAACAAAAAGGCTAGAGACAAGACAAAGAAACTAAGAACGGCGAGAATTTTAATACCTCGAAGTTAACACTTAAAAATCAAAGTTCAAGTATACTAAAGAAAATGYATATACTCAACTCTAAGTAAACTGTAAGTTAAGAATAAGCACAAAACACTTAACAGTATGCCTAGAAATATAAASTAAAGAGCAGAAACTAACCAAAACTATTGTAAAGCAAAAGAGGAACAGTAACAGAAAGTGCAACTGAATTAAAAAATTAAGTTAATATAGAAGTAAATGCAGAAATTAAACCAAAAAGATGCCTCAAAACAGAAACAGAAATTGAACCAGGAGCAGTAACGGGGGCAGARAAAGAAAMAGAARCAAAAACAAAAAAGAATCAAAAARATGAGCAGAAACAAAGCAGAGAAAAAAATCAAAAGCAAAAAATTAAAGAAGAAAACGAAAAAACAGGAACAGAAGAAGTAACAGAAAAGTAAGAAAACACAGGAAAAGAAGCAGAAACTCACACATAAGCAAAAGAAGAGACAGAAAGAGAAAGCACAGCGGAAGCAATTCCTTTAAATGAAGTCGATATAGTTATAAGCAACCTTATAAACAGAAACAAAAATTAAAGCAAACGAAAAAGTAACAGCAAGAACTCAAAAAGGAGCAAGTACTCAAACAAAAGCAGAATTAATAAAAAATTTAAGTTGGAAAAAAAACAGAGAAAAAGCTAGAAAGAAAATTTTGGCAATTATGGAAGCAAATATGAAAATAGAATTAGAAACAGAAATGAAAACAGAAATTGCAGCGGCAGAACCACGAATTGGAGTTTACAAAGAAATTCGGAAACAAATAAGTAACCCCCAAAAACACAAAATGCTCACAAATTATCCATCTCAAGCCGATACGCAAACCCAAATCCCACCTACTCAACAACGCACTCATGATTATTACGCAGAGCAGCGACAACCAACAACAGCAGTACGATTACAAGCCGGTCGTTGCATTTCAGGAAATGAAATTTTGATCCACACTCAGTGCCAATGGGCATCTACTCAAAACCACAAGCTCATACCAGCTGCAGCACGCTCTGAGTGCCACTCTGCAGTCCAACCGCGTAGTCAACACAAATCRTTGAATACAAAATATCGTCGATCACAGTTTCGCAATTGGCGTGATTGGCTTTTTCGTGCCCAAGCATTGCAACCACCTTGGCGCAGCCCTTTTATGCCACTACTAACAACGTACACGTTGTTGTATCTGCTAAGCGCGTTACCCCACGTACGAGCCGCTTGCCGTGAGGAGTCCGCTCGCGCTTGCGAAGCCATTTGTACACCGGACGGTCGCGACTGTACGTTGCGCGCACTTTTATTGCTACCCGACGATGACACCTACACGGCTTCGTTGCGTCGCACAATGCCAGTGTTGCATTTGGCTGACCGTTATATTCGCGAAAATAGTTTATTGCCACCGCAGTTGAATTTGGAATGGATGACGGGCGATGTGAAATGCGATGCAGCATATGCCTCTATTAAGGCCATGGACGGCATCGTAAAGAATTGTGCACATGTTGTCTTTGGTCCAGTTTGTGATTATGCCTTAGGTGAGTACCTAGTGTGTATGGCATGATTTGTGGGACATGTATTGATTTATTAAATATTAATGTAATACTACGATGCCAAATCCCCGGAGTTGTTATGGGTATAGTGGTATGAGAGAGAATTTATTGATATTTGGTGGGAACCCTAACAATGTTATAGAATTCAAAGCACAACAGTTTGCAAATTTTGATATACCATAGAGCTTTCGGAGTATAGTGATATGTGTGGACTGATCAAACACACTTAGAAATATAATGATAACGAGGAGAGTAGCAAAGTCTAGAAGACCTCAGACTAGTTGAAAAAATTTTCAAAAAATTCTGAAGAAATACAGTTTGAGTCACAACCACTAGAATGTTGATATCCTTTCTTTTTGATTGCCAGAAAAATTACAATGACATTTTCAATATTTCCAAATTTTTTTCAAAATAAAGATGTTTTATTCTGGAATTTTGAATGATTTAAAAGATCACACTGGGTGCCTGATATGCAGAACATATTGAAACTAAAGTTGAACTACATTATAGAATTTAAACCTGACAAATCACTCTGGTAGTTCTTCTAGCAGCTCTTTCCTCTTTTTTGTTACAGTAGAGCAATACCCTAATATAAGACCCAAGMAATTCCGCCATAACCATGACTTTTGGCCGAAAATAAATGCAGGTACGTTACACTAAAGTAGCCGTGGAACGAACCTTCGATCTCCTGCCCGTTAATGCCTGGTCCTTTGTGCTTTTCAATAAAATTTTTATCGATAAATTCTAGCATACAAGGTTAGTTCAAAAATATGTACGGTAGATGTAATCGATAATTTTTAACAATGTCGCCACCTCGGGGAAACTTTTGAGACTTTTGAACGAAATAATTGAAGTTGAATACTAAAGATGTTCTCTTTAAAATAGGATTCCCACAGGAACAGCATCTATTTCTGAAAAAGCCGACTCTCTAAGTCTGAATGACCTACTTGTAAAGATAATGTTTAGTAAGCAACCGAGATAAACTCTCTCAACGATAAGAGAAATAATTGAAAATATTCTTCTTCTAGGTCCAATTTTAAGCATATCTAGTTTTACTAAGAAGAATTAACCTTCGTGTTTTTAACCCAAGCAGCATTTATAATAGGCGATATTCTCAAGTTTTACCTTGGGCTGTAAGTTAGGAGTATGAGCTCACTAGCGGTAGCAAAATGCTGCTACGATATTAAACTTGACCTACTGTTCACAGCGGAATCGTTGAAAATTGAGAATTTGAATTTGAAGAATTGAGATTGAATCGTTGAATCGGAGAGGCCCTTCCCGATCCTGACGGAGGTTTTGGTATTGCTCAACGTCAGTTTATACAGCCGTATTACTTTTTGGGGATATTAACCTGTTTATCTAACCTAATTCRACCTAAGGCAGGTATCTACTCAGAAATCACTAAGGAGCTAAGAAAACTAAAAAGTTTTGATATATCTTTCTACTTTGAAGGGCCATGCACCAGTGTTGCCATATTATATCTATATTTTATTATTAAAATATAACAAGTAAACTTCGAGTAGAGTCCGAAGTGATCTAAGCCTCTAGACCTTCAATAGTTGTACAACTCCAACCGATAACATAAGCACAATATAATACATGGTATACTCTCTGTGCTCTTTCAGCCGCCGTCAGTCGCATCGCCAAGTACTTCAATAGCAACGGCACGCCAGTCATATCCATAGGTGGCGCCACCGATAGTTTTGAAGACCAGAAAACAACATGTGCTGATGAGTTCTATATGCTGGTGCGTCCCGGTGTGCTCAGCTTTAAAAGTCTCTCTCTGATGATAATCGAACTTATGAAACGGTAAGGGCAATGCGCAAATGTATACGAATTTTGAAATAAAAATCTTTGCTAACATTCATAAAATCAAAAAGAAGTTAACTTAACATTGATTACCACTTAAAAAATCTTGAATAATTTAATACAAGTATTAAAACTTTGCATCCTTCTTGCAGCTACAATTGGTCGAATTCCATAGCATTCTACGAACGTGATGGACAAAGTAATGCTGTCGGTGAGCACAGCTGTTATTTGATGATGAAAAGTTTTGGCGATGAAATGCGTAATCTGAATTTGACATTTGCACAGTATTCCATAGTGCCGGAGCTGCGCAACCGCACCGAGGAGCTAGTACGTGAAATTGGCAATAARCACACAAGTAAGMGCCATCAAACATATGTGTCTWTATATATTTGTTTTTGTATTACAAAGTAGACGTTTATTTACCTTTTAACGCCACTCTTGTGGCAATCAGCAGCTGATTAGATAAACCTCCATTGTCTTTCATTAAATTTAACAGCATGTTTAACGCAAGCATGTTTGCTGACATTACTGTTATAGTAACATTTCGTATGTTAAAAATAGCAGATAATGTTAACAAAATATGCGGCGTTAACAGAAATTTGACATGGAATTTAGTGCTTTAACATATTCTATGAAAAGTAATMAACTTGGCGTGCGAATATTCATTAACATTCACTGGTTCTGTGTAATGGCTGTAGAAATTCAAGCTCWCAAACAAGCTTTTCACAGAATTTCATTAACATTCATTTGTGCTAACATTTGGTTAATGTAAAGCCAGRGAATGTTAATGAAATTCTCGGGTTAAGCTGTTCGTTAAAGCTTTTCGCACAGTGGTGAGTACTAGAGGAAATTATTATGAAAATTTATGAAATATTAACTAAGAAAAACTATATAAAGACTGGTAATAAGACTCACATGCTAAATAAAACTGACTTGAAAGTTGAGGTTAGGTCGCAGTTTGACCCTCGTACTCAAAGTTGCACAAGTTTTCACTTGGCCAACTGAGAGCACTGCTCCTTTGTGATACCTAAACTAGTTCCTCATAAGCCCAAGAAACATTTTGAGCTTACCTCAAATTCTCGGCCACTTCGTTGAATCCGCAAGTGTGCTAACGAGATATTTCAATCACAGTTTGGCAAACACAGAGCAGGTGAGGACAAATTGCTCAGACGATTCTACCTTACCTTCCTCTATAYAGTTTTGACACAACGCCTATTGGACATTGTCAGAATATCCACAACAGCGGCTTTGACCGTACAGACATCTAAAACACTGGAGACGTATCATCCGTATTCCGTCTATCAAAACATGATCGATTTAGTTGGCGACTTTTCGATCCGGAGACAGCCAGATAGCTTGATGCATTTTCCTATTATCTGGCACTACAGATAACTAATCTATTTGGGGATGTTTCATCACGGAGGCTGAATTTACCGACCGTTATGCCAAAGATACCTTCTCTGTCTACTCTGATGTTTAAGTCGCCCATCACGAATTTGACATTGTGGCGAACTTCGCTTTGATGTAGATTGTTGTTAGACGTTTATCCACCGAGGTAAGGACTCGGCCACGAAATGCCACAGGGACTTACTCATCTCAGCCCTTGTTCCGTCCATCACACCTTTTGGACGGCGGTAACGCTTTTACTCTTGGTACCTTCCCAATTAAGGTACCAGATATTCCAGATGCCTAACCTTAAATCGTAGTCCTTATTAAGTTTGCAGTGGTCGTCATCAAAARGGGGGTTTCTCATCCCACGTTATTTTATTCTTATAATTTAGGGTGCTTTTACGTGGCGGTTCTCAAATCGAGCGCAAAACCCCGGGAAGGGACATCTCTCACCAAAAGGGATTTATTTTGGCTACACAGAGGGTACYTKGTMTAAGACTGGAAGTTGTGAGCTGCTTGCGCCATATGTAAAACAACCATTTCTGGTCACTGCYATGTRAATGSCGATCAGAGAACTTYCCTCACTTCAACACATGKCTYCATCCTCCAMACATTATCGGTAAATCAATTATAGAAGTACTATATATGTGATAGCTTCTCTACGAAACTTGCACTCCATCAAGTTTTGCTGATTAGGAGTTACTTTAGTATACTTGATATCTAACTTACCCATTAGCTTGTTGACAAACTGCCTACATGTTTTGGAGAAAACACCAAAATTCAGTATAATACTTATAAAATGCTAGTCTGACTTAAAAGTACTGTGACTTATGCGGACAGAAGAAAAAAAGCTGTCAGATGGATTGACTAAGCTAATGGAATTTTTAAATATATATGTTCGCTATAGACCAAGGCTCCCGAGTTGACCAATTCAGATGCCTGTTAGTAGATAATAACTCAAGTTTGCGCCGTGATCTAAGGTCTCCTGTGCCAGTAAGCTTAACTCAACTGAAGCTATCATTACACAGACATTTACAGATTTCGATTATGTTGCTGACAATGCAAAAACCCTTTCTTTTAATGTAGCTAGTGGAAATCTTATCTAGGCAAGAGTAATCAATMTCAGTCTTTATTAAAATTGAGTGCAAAACGACTGCCTTTTTCATTTGATTAAATATTGATCTGCCGTTGGACATATTTGATACACAGAAACACAGATGGAAGAAAATGAAGCCAAAAAAGAAATCGGACTAGTTCTAGTCTATATCACATAAGATACAGCTGAAATACAACTTGCTACTGGGTTGTCAAATTCACACACACAATCGCACTCAAACACAATTTCTCACATGTGAAATGTAAACAAAATAGTTCGAAAGCTTTTCAACCCCAAAACGCTCCAACAACACGTGCGTTTGGCGGCGAGCTTTTTCGAAGTTACAACAAAACAAAAATCAGCTGTTTAAATGAAAATCACAATAACAACAAGCACATTATACAAAATGAAAGTGAAAGATGCAATTTGGAAATCGCAAATCAAAGCCGGCATTTAGAGCATATTGCCGCTGGCAATCAACCGAACAGTAGTCGGCAGTTGTGCATGAATTTTCAAACCGAATTTAACGTTAGCGACCAGACGCGCGGCAAAATAGAGGTGAAAAATATTATAAGAAATATTTTTTTTTTTTGTTTTGTTTTAATTGTGCGCGCATTAAAAGCGTTTATCTAAAAGAACATTTTGATAGTTGGGAGTTGAGAAGAGGGAGAAGAGGAAGTAACAACCATATGTGTTGCGCCTTGCGCCTAAAAAATAGTTTGCGTTTAAAAAAACACCCGGTGTTTTGTGTCTAACTGGCATTATTGCAACAGTTTCGCATTTTTTTTATTAATAAATAAATGTGTTTTGTCTTTTAAATGAAATCGAAAGTAAATAGATTTGCATGTTTTTTTTTTTAATTTTCAAGCAGATGAGATTGAAATGGAAATATGTGCGTTTATGTGTGTCAAAACAAATAGCGCAGCGGAAAAATATTAAAAAGCAAGAAAAAACGAAACTATAAAACGCTTCGTTRGTGCATTTCTTATGGCAAATATGTATGAATATGTGTAACAAAAATGAAAATCTAAGAGGCTAACAGTTCGAATCTAACGGAAAATACATTGCTAGTTCCTTCTAGCCCCGTTATTAGATATGAACAACCTTAAAGTCTTTTTAAGTTTACTTTATAAGAAAAAAATATATTTTATGGAGAAGTTTAACTTGATTGTGATCATTCAATTTGTATGACAACTACATATATGCTTTAGTGATCCGATTCGGAAAATTTTTACGCAGCTTCTAGTGTTGCCTTGAATAATAATGTGTGAAAAAATCCATGTTGATACCTTCCAATAAAAAAGTTTACTATACAAGAACTTGATTTCGTCAGCTTGTAGGGCAGCTATATGCTATAATGGTTCGATCTGAGAAATTCTATCAAACACTTCATCATTTTTTTGACAAGAAAACATGCAAAATTTCTTGTTGGTATCTTGTCAAATAAAGAACTTTTCTATACAAAGACTTGATTTAGATCGATCAGTTTATAAGACAGCTATTTTATATAGTGGTAAAATGTCAGACAAGTATGCAAAATCTTGGCGAGAAAAGCAAATATTAAGCTTATCACTTATAAAAAATTTCTTGTTGATATCTTGTCAAATAAAGAACTTTTCTATACAAAGGCTTGATTTCGATCGATCAGTTTTTAAGACAGCTATTTTATATAGTGGTACAATGTCAGACAAGTATGCAAATTCTTGGCGAGAAAAGCAAATATGCAGAATTTCAGAAAGATATCTCAATAACTGAGTGACTTATTCACATATAAAAAGGCAGACGTACACGGCTAAAACGATTAAGCTTATCACTTATACCATACATACTTCATAGGGTCTGCGACATTTCCTGCTGGGTGTCGCAAACTGTGTGACAAACTTAATATTCAGTGCAAAACCAACAAATGCCCAACGGAAAATATGTATAAGTATCAAATGAAATTTTGTATTGACAAATGAAAGCAAATAAACTCGGCACGACACGTAAACAAAGGAAATGCATAGGGCTTAAATTGAAAATGAGGAATTTTAAATCACCTGTGACTATTGAGGTCATGTTAAATATATTTGACGAAAGTCTCAATAAATCAAATATGCGGACTAAAACAAATAAAAGACATCGAAATAGTGAATATATGTACCATATATATAATCATACAAAAATTTAAAAGTTAATAAAAAGCATAAATAGATACAGATATTAATAATAATAATAACCCTAAAATTATTTATATATACATGCAAGTATACACATATACATATATATATAATTAAACATTTTATGTATAAAATGTCTTGCAGAAAGATATGAAATAAATGCAAAAAAGTTTTAAGAAGCAAAATTATTATTACTATCACTAGTATTTCCCCTTATAATTAAGGGTAATTCTTTTCGAGGTTAGCCACTTTTCTGAAGAAAAATCACAGAAACTTAAAATTTAATGGGGAATATTTATTACCATTCGAAAGAACATTCTTTGGCATTTATTTTTTGAAAATTATCTATTTCGAATGTTGGCCGCGGTTACGACTCAGATGGTCCATTCATTAAGTTCAATTTTCGATTACTCGTTCGAACATTTCGACTGGTAACTGGCGAATAGCTCGCGTGATGTTTTGTTCCAAGGCCTAAATCGAAGTGGGACCGTCCGCACAGATTTTAGACTTTACATAAATCCACAAGAAAAAATCTAAAAAGTCTAACGATGTTATATCACACGATCTTGGTGGCTAATCGACCGGCACAAAACGTAAAATTATTTGCTCAAAGAAATGTTCTTTCAGTAAGTCCATTGATTGATGCGTTGTGTGGGAAGT
>NW_017536119.1:312453-322093 GCF_001853355.1 Bactrocera latifrons | reverse complement strand
AAAGATAAATTTTATATTCATTTTCAATATGACTACGTATTCACTAACGCACGGCATATCCAATTGCATGATTAGTTGACACTTGAAGTGCTTTATGTGTAGTCAATAACTGACAACATAAATGCAGCCGGATATTGATCACATTTTTCCCACCACTCCATGACCTATGTGGATATGAATATGTGTACGCGCCATTTGTCGCAGCACAGCCAATGTATAATGCAGATTTTGTGCTAAAACGTTTATTGACATACAACTTGGTTTTCGCAGGACTCTTTAATAATTTATGATTGCACTCAATACGGTGTGAAGTTTGTAGCATTCTAGCATGAAAAGACCTAAATAATGATATAATGTTTACTTTTGAGACCGTGAGAAAATACGCGTATTTCTAATTTGAATAGAAATTAATCTAAGAAAGGATCATCCCTCCATTAGCCGTAACAATCGATAAATAAGAAGAATTAATTGTTCATGCACTGTTCAGGCTTAGGGTTGGGTGTTGAAAGTTGCTGAATTTATTAAGGAATTCGGCTGAAATCCTCTTAACTTCCCTCGACGCGGGTGCTCACTGAGTAATGGTCTTGGTAGTGCGAACAGGCGGTGTCCATTCTCCTTTTCCTGGTAACATGCTCAGCATACTTGCGTCTCTAATGAGGTTTCAACGCACGGGTTGTATATCTACTTCTGCCATTGCTAATAAGGTACCTGGAGGTAGATATAAAATGCTAGTGGTAGAAGTTCCCTGAAAAATAAAACTCAGCATAAAGAACGAAAAGAACGTGAAGTGGGAGAAGTGGCGGACACAGCGAGTATATTTGTACTGTCGTTAGCGAACAAACCTCTGCTGTAAAGCGAGAAATTCACAGCGTTTGTAGAGCTACTCACGAACCCGCTTTGCAACTTACTAGCGCTACAATTCATGAATGCGCAAACCTCGTAAGCATTGAAAGTGTCTACTACGCCCCCTCAGGTTGCCAAAGGTGCGATGGCGAAACCCAGTAAGACGGGGTTGAACGAAAAAACGACATATAAAGCGGCAGTGAGAGTTCTCGAAAGCTTTAGCTGTAAGTACACTGGGATGAAGAAGGAACAGGAACTGTTGACTTGGGTAACAGCAAAAGTGGAGGAAAGCCGAGTCTACTATATTTACATACACGATTCCGAGATTTGAGGACTGAGGGAAAAAAAGCAGAAAAAGTTCAACGGACTGCTGGAAGTGAGAAAGGAAAATTATGTAAAGCCAATCGTCAGGCTAGAACGGGAGAAACTCTCAACGTTCAGGGCGACAGCAACAGCCAAAGAGCTAGAAAGGTGACATTTAATTAAGACACTCATTGGCCAAAACAACCTCCTTGAACGAATTACGCAGGAGAGACGTAAAGCAGTAGAGCAGATACTGCAGGCTTCGCAAAATTGTATGGAGCCCCCGGCATCCCTGTGTCAGCGTTCGATGATGAGGGCTGGCTTAATGAGGGTCAGGTTCCTAAGAGGCACCTTCACATTGGACACCAATGGAACACTGCTGCGATCAACCGCCTCCAGCTTCGCTTCCTTACCCATGTTAGCGTCGAGTCGTCGTAGCTTTTCAATATTTTGACTCCGCTAAGCCATCCTGCTCCATCGAATAACGGTATAGCTGTGCTCCGTTTGGCGTCCATTTTCGAAAAGATACATAGCTTCATTTTCACTATTTTCCATCACTCCTGTGACATTTGCTCTAGTAAGTAGATTAGTGCGGTCCATGAGCGCGACGATCAAATGCTGTCTCGCAATTTAATTGGCCGCCGCCACAACCTTGGAAATTGCCGGTTTGTCGTCCGCGTGCTTGACGTCTAGCTTCCCAGCTACGTCTTTGCACTTCCTCTTTTTCGAGGGCGCCTTCGTTCGCTCTCCGTCGAACGCTGCCTCTTTCCAGCAATATTCTCCTCAATGCGGTTAGCATACGCTGGATCTGAGGCTTTACAACAATTACAAGCGGCCTTCTTTTAAAATAGTCAATATAACATTATGTTTGAGTCCTGAAGCATCTATAGTCGGCATTATCAAATATTGGACTACTAAAATCCTATATTCGCCTAATCCATCTTAAAATGGTTTTTAAATTTTTCATATTTTTTTGTTTATATCCTCCTTCGCTCATTCGCTGTACTGTTTGTAAACTGTCAAGCACGTCCATAGAAATGCAAATGCCTTAATAACCACTTAGCGAGAACAAAAGCAAAGATATGAAAATAACTTGCAGTAATATTATACTTACACGCATAAATACCCGTGAAAGTAGAAGGCATTCTGACTTTCAATAATTTGCACACTTGACCACTCACTGTACGTTTCAGTTGTGTGCGATATTGCAAGACACTTTTACAACAACACTTCAGCGAACTGTGCAAACTGTGCAACCTCTAGAGTATCAAGGGAATATAAAATGGCGAGTGAAGGAATGCAGCGCGAAAGGTACTGACATTGAGTGCCAGCTGCTCCGGAGCAATTGCATGCAATTCTCATTGTAATAAGAAGTGTACGTGATATCGTTTTTTATACTTCACTCACTGCTGCTTCGTGCATGCTTATGATGGTGGAAATTCATTGACTGCAGATGTAATGTGACTAAAAAAGTGCTAAAAAACCTGAATGTCATAACCCCGTTAAATACATAGTTGCTTGGAAGGGAGTCGGTGAAGATATTGATAGCTTCACTAGGAATGACGGTCTATGCATGTCTGAAGTTTGTTGTCGGCATAGTTGAGGAAGAACCTACTAATGATCCTAAAGGTCGGCTCCGCTTCAAGCAGTTGACTGCAGGAATGAATTCTTCGAAAACGCTGCAGCAGAAACTACTTGGAGAGCAATTCATCCTCTTTTGCTGAGAGTATGCGGTTCTCACTGTGCATATATTCGATATGAGANCTTGGTGGCTAATCGACCGGCACAAAACGTAAAATTATTTGCTCAAAGAAATGTTCTTTCAGTAAGTCCATTGATTGATGCGTTGTGTGGGAAGTGGTGCCGTCTTGTTGAAAACAAATGTCGCCGAGATCACTAGCTTCAATTTCGGGAAACAAATAGTCGGTTATCACTGGCATCATTCTTGAAGAAATATAAACCGATGATTCCACCAGCCTACAATCCACGTTAAAAGGTTTTTTTCCTGGAGGAAATGACAGCTCTTGAATTTCTCCAGGTTGCTCTTCGTCTCAACTGCGGCAATTTTGCTTGATTACATACCCATTGAACCAGAAGTGGGCCTCATCGTTGAACAAATTTCGCTCGAAAACATCGGATCTCCTTGGAACTTTTCAAGATCCCATGGAGCGAAGCGATGTCGCTTGGGGAGGCCGAGCGGTTTCAGTTCATGCACAAGCTGTATTTTGAATGCTTTCAATTGAAGATCTCCACGTAAAGTGCACCAAATCGTTCCATACGTCAGTCCGAGATGCTGCGATCTTCGCCGAATCGACTCTCCACGATCTTATGTGAAAATGATGTAACCACAAAAGTTTTAGGTTTTTTTTTTTTATTATCCACAAACTTTTCCATATAACTTTTCTTCTATAGAACTCGTAGTTTTGTCGGAAATTGAGATAAACTGTTTTAACCCTCTAAATAATTTGTCCTATCTTTTCTGTCATTTTATCCTTCATTTGTAATACATTTTATTCTATCAAGATTTTATTATCTACATTGGTCTATTAGTCAAATGAGAAAGCTTTTCCTAAACTAAACATTTTCAAATAATTAATCTTTCAGTTATCATATCAAAATCGAAGTGAGGTCAAGGTTTAAATAGCGTTCCGTTTATTTGCCGTTCTGGCAGAAACAYGTACATATGTACATACATCAGGGGAACTAAAAAAATATAACAATATTTTCAAAAGATGAAGTTTCAGTTCTTATTCTTAATATTTATATATTGCGCGTTGTTATTTTTGATTTTCCACATAAATAACAGGCATATTTTCTTAATTTATTTGTATGGAAAAATTTGTTTTGTTGTATAGAAAAATTAAATTAACAAACTACAAAAAGGTCTCATATGAAATTAACGAAACTCACTCACATACAATTCACTCAAAACAATCACTGCTTGAGCTTTGAATAACGTGCCATACAAGTCGCTTTGAGCCGATATGCTATGGTAAATTCTTATAGTAAAAGATATGCCTTATCAGTCCCAGGCTTAATGAATGTTATATTTTTAGCTTTTATATTTATATCAACGTTATTTATCTTTAAACAGCGGTATTGTTAAAAGGTGCTGTCATGTCAATTAGAAATTGCCTACAATAAAATATATAACGGTAACAACTAGAAGGTTAGTGATGAAAATATAGTATAGTAAATATACTACACTGGATCGGATTTTATTATCAGTTAATTATTTTATTAATTAAATTAATTTATTTTTTCTTCTCGCTTGCTGTAAAGATAGGCCTCGTCTAGAACTTGGCGTTACATACATACATCAAATTTGACATTATTCTAAACAAATTATTCCACAAGCTCGGTGAAAGCGAACTAGCGTACCAGTCGATTATTCATATGAAATAAAGGATGTTTCTTCAATTGATATTAAACATTTACTAAATGTCAAATAAAATGCTGAAAAACATCTTGATTTTTGACGTAGTGATATGAGGTGAAGGTTCTTCAATCCAAAAAAAATTTTGCAGAGACTGGAACAACTAATAGTCTGAAAGTGTCAAGTCCGAAGGTGATTATGGTAGCCCGATCCTACTCAAGCTACAAAAGCTTTTGGCAAATCATCAAGCTTTTATGATCCCATTCAAGCTACAAAAGCTTTTGGCAAATCATCAAGTTTTTATGACTGCTGACAACTTTTGTTCTGGTGGAATACTGCACCTTTTCTATTGTTCAATTCTGATCTCTTCTGTTTTAGTGTATCACACAATTTGTGCAGCTGATCAGAATAAAGTACACTTCATATCACGATCACTTTTGTTATGTTGAGCACAAGTTCCAAGCAACAGATTCCTTTTTAAATTCCAGCAAACATGAAACATAAATTTTTTTGATGACCATCAGCCTTTACATTGAACTGGTTGAGTTTGAGCTTTGGTTCATCCTTTCCGAAAGTCAATACGAAACGTATTTTTACTGGCAATGAGTCTTAGGTGTATGCTAATGGCCCGGAAACAGCCGACTGAATATCGTGGCAAA
This sequence comes from Bactrocera latifrons, assembly GCF_001853355.1. Lineage (NCBI taxonomy): Eukaryota > Metazoa > Arthropoda > Insecta > Diptera > Tephritidae > Bactrocera > Bactrocera latifrons. The sequence goes on along the minus strand of NW_017536119.1, from coordinate 316,912 downwards.
GTTGAGCGTAGCCGGAAAAACCACGTCAATACAGGTCAAATTCAAGAATATACTCCGCATTCCTTTAGACCGGCCATGCCGTCAACAATAGTTGTCATTCCTTTGCCAGCTGATTTGATAGGTATTTCTTTAAGAAATCACATCTGAAGTAAAATTAGAATATAGTGAAGAATTACAAATCACACGGAAGCACATTGGTATTGAGTTTATAACCGCACTTACAGTTACTCGATTTTGTTGMTCTTACCCTGTAACAATTGTGTTTATTTATTCAAAGTGATGTTTTTCTTTAAAGAGAATTCCAGGAAACGCTTAAAGTAAGACAATTTATAAGCAATAATTGCAGCACTAAAATTACAGTTATCAGTATATTATGTATAATTATTGAGAAGCCCTGTGAACTAAATTAGCATAGCCTATAATTACAGCCCCCTGCTACACTGAAAAACACACACTAATATGGTATACATACGTACGTGGCTACTCTAGATGCGACAGTGTAGTATTAATTAATATTAATTGCACTAAATATAATTGCATATTCATTACAAAAACAAAAAACAATCAACGTTCTGCTATATTCCATGGATTTCAATCCGATTTGGCTGCTTAGTAGACCCGCCGGTGCTTTTTTCTTACGTGCACTTGTTGCGTATGACGCACATACACATACATTGACATATGTGAATAGTATTTTCATGTTTTCTTACAAATAAGTGCTGAAAATATTGAACTGTRAAGCAATTAGAAAACAAGAAAAAAATTTAAAAGCGGTTGCATTAAAGCTATAATACCCTGCACAAGTATAAAAAGTTGCTTAAAGAACTTGACTTTTAACCTCTTAGTACTTATACATATGCTACTTGTATAACGGTGTAATTTGAATAATTTTTTTTGGCGATTACAACATTGTCTTTGATAATAATTCGTGCTGAACTTCATGAAGATAACTGGTTAAAGGAAAAAGTTTTCCATACAAGCATTGATTCCGATCGTTCAGTCTGTATTACAGGTACTTATATGCTATAGTGCKCCGATATCGGCGGTTMCGATAAATGCGCTTATTGCAGAGAAAATKATGTATGCAAAATTTCAGGGTGATATCTCAAGAACTGCGAAACTAATTTGCGCATATATAGAGCGACACATGGACATGGCTAAATGGACTTAACTCGTCATGCTGATCATTTATAAAGTAGGTATGTAAATGGAAMAATATACGATCCAACAACGAGTCGAAATTATCAAAATGCACTACTGAAAATCGGAGTCTTTAAGAGCGCTACGTCCRATTTGTGRTCATCATAATCGACCTGTCAGATCAACAATTGACCGCCTAGTGAAAAAATTTKAAATTTTGACAAAGAGGTGTCCGTAGTGTTGAGAACATTGCTGTCGCTAGCGCATCAATTAAGGAGTCTTTCACAAGCCGTTCTTAAGCGTTAGAACGTCATTGTGCCGAATTTTACGAAAAGATTTTGCCCTACATCCTCTACAAGAACAAATTTACACAAGAACTGAAGCCCGTTGACCACTAAAATTGTCGTATGTTCGTCAATTGGGCTGAGTAAAAACTTGAAAATGTTCCGGATTTTCATCAAAAAATTATCTTCACCGATGACGTTCATTTCTGGCTGACTAGCTTCGTCAATAAGCAAAATATGCGTTATTGGTCAGGCAGCAATGTACACGTACTCCATGAGTCAACATTACATCGCGAAAAAATTGCAGTTTKGTGTGGTCTATGGGTCGGCGGCATCATTGGGCCGTACTGCTTCCGTGATGATCAAGACCGGCACGTTATTGTGAATAGGAATCGCTTCCGCTAAATGATAACCGAACTTTTTTTGGCCCGAATTGGATGATGTGGACTATATGTGATTTAAAATAAAGTTTGATGAACGTGTTATCTCACGAAATGACCGCCTCGGTCGTGCGTTAGACTATTTTCTGTGGAACTACGTCAAGTCTGTGGTATATGTCTACAAGCCAGCGACAATTGATGAACTTCGTACGAATATCGAACGTGAATTCGCAGCAGTATCGGCCATTTTCTTCTTGAAAACCGTCGCAAATTGRGTTCAGCGTCTAGACTTCCGCAAGCGCGCCCTGGTGGCCATGTTAAAGAAATCGAGTTGCATACACAATAATATCGAACGTACTTTCACTGAAGTACAGAATTTCATTGATATCCCAAATTSTTTTTGTAGCGCTCTTATTGAAAAMCCCTTTATGTATTTTATATTGTCTCCGACACTACAGCGTCTCCTCTACAGGATTGATGTCTGTAATTTGCGCTGATAGCTCATATAAACTTGTGAATTCGTCTCCTTGTCTATGTACGACATACTAGCTAGTAATTTAGTTGCTTAGCTGAATACAGTTCGGAAAGCGCTTGTTACTCTTATTGCTGTGAATATATGCACCGCCTGTTCAGTGCATAATAATAGATAATGTCTAATGATGTAAATTAATTACAGACTGCAATCCATCTATAATTGATTAAAGTGCTTTAATTTTACAGCTTATATGAGTGTAAATATATGTATATACACYTATGTGTATACATGAAAAATATATTTGATATATATGTGATATATATTTTGTGGTACTTATACGTGAAACTTAAGTCAATACAAAACTCAACGATTAGAAAATAATCACATGTGTACATATAGGGAGCGGGACATTGGTGACTTTTTAAAAGCGTAGACATTTTTCTTCGTTAGCCAATGAAARTTCCATAAATCCATTGTTCTTCACTTTTTCGAGATATCTTCGTTCAAAGAACCTTGCACTTAARCGAGTAAAATATCTCACATTTTCATCAACTTCACTTCTTCATATTTCATGCAGTCTGCCTAGGTTAGCACCTCCTTTGAGTAAGGAATTAGTTATCGGCATATTTTCGCAAAGTTTGGTCATGTATTTGCATCTCATATGTCATCTATCAGTTATTGATAGTGAGACCACGAATCTGTCAAAATTAGCGTCAAACGGAGACTTGCTAAAGGAYAACTACKCCTCTTGGAACTAGCAACTGAACTCCATCTGGTATCGCAAAGGACCAAAACTGGTCTTATTGGTCTGATAGATTAACCTGACCTATCCTATAGATCAACGATTTTCGCTTACTAATATAATTTTTTCATTTTCTCTCAAGTATAGCTACTCAGAGCAAGTTACGAAGCAAACCAACTTTTAGCATTAAAACTTATGTATAACCCACTTTCAAGTWAGTGGGTTATATATAAGTATATAACATACGAGTATATTTCCGAGCATTATACATTATTTAAAGAGAACGCCATATTCAAAACCACGCCTTAATAAATCATTGAAATGCAATATATTTACAAATAAATATATTTTCTAATACTCRTCTGAAAACTTATAGATAAGTATTTTCTAAAGCAAACTACTCAGAATAAAGCCGCACTAAATACCCGCGAATGCTATTGACCAAGGTCGCTGTAGGTTTTTTCAATGAAATCGCATATGCTCGCGCATACTTATATATACATATATGTACATATGTATATAAATAATTCTACATAGAGAGAATGGCGCGCAATCGGTGTATTGAAGGTTTTTGCGTTTTGATAATGACAACARCTGCATTTTCAGTGCTTTCCGAGAGCGTGAGCGCTAATTCTGCAGGAAAAAAATGTTTTCACTCATTAAGCAGAAATGTGTCGGTGGTTTGCACTCGACAAATGCGTTTGTTGCACACCGTTGAACTGATTTTTTATGACTGCATTTTGAGGTCCAGGGCGAGCTTTCAACCGATATTCATTGTAAGCACAAATATGTGTCGTTATAAAAAAGTCACGCACTCTCAATTTAATTAAGATAACTSACATATTTGCCAATATATGYGGTGYAAAGTCACATGGAAGTTCGAAAATATTTTTCTTAAGTATATGGAGCCTAWGGGAAGTATTGACACGGTTCAATGTATTTGTAGTAGATAGACATATCAATGATTCTCATTGAATCCTAAAGCATCTACTCATCACCTATCACRATGACATAGACGTCTTTCGAAGTACCGTTATCGTACTTTTTAACATTTCTCTCAACAAATCGACACGCATCTTTTTTTGAGTGCTTAAAAAATGCTTTTGTGTAATCCAATGTCCTATCMAATGTTCATGAAATATTGAACATATACTAGTTCCACTAATGTCTATAATTGTATGAATCTCACGACAGATCACATGACGATCTTGCAATATCTGTTTGCGCACCGCACCAATAGCTTCCGGAACTAGAATTGATTTGGTATGAACTAGAATYGATTTTGTATGACGTTCACGAAATTTTCGTGACCTGCGAACTCGATTGAATTCACCATACATTCGATAAACACTGGAAGCGGTGGAACTCCATCGCAAATTTTTGAATCAAGTTCATCGATACACTGTTGTTGAGTTAATCCACGACAGAAATTGTAAAT
>NW_017536119.1:297036-312233 GCF_001853355.1 Bactrocera latifrons | reverse complement strand
AAAGATAAATTTTATATTCATTTTCAATATGACTACGTATTCACTAACGCACGGCATATCCAATTGCATGATTAGTTGACACTTGAAGTGCTTTATGTGTAGTCAATAACTGACAACATAAATGCAGCCGGATATTGATCACATTTTTCCCACCACTCCATGACCTATGTGGATATGAATATGTGTACGCGCCATTTGTCGCAGCACAGCCAATGTATAATGCAGATTTTGTGCTAAAACGTTTATTGACATACAACTTGGTTTTCGCAGGACTCTTTAATAATTTATGATTGCACTCAATACGGTGTGAAGTTTGTAGCATTCTAGCATGAAAAGACCTAAATAATGATATAATGTTTACTTTTGAGACCGTGAGAAAATACGCGTATTTCTAATTTGAATAGAAATTAATCTAAGAAAGGATCATCCCTCCATTAGCCGTAACAATCGATAAATAAGAAGAATTAATTGTTCATGCACTGTTCAGGCTTAGGGTTGGGTGTTGAAAGTTGCTGAATTTATTAAGGAATTCGGCTGAAATCCTCTTAACTTCCCTCGACGCGGGTGCTCACTGAGTAATGGTCTTGGTAGTGCGAACAGGCGGTGTCCATTCTCCTTTTCCTGGTAACATGCTCAGCATACTTGCGTCTCTAATGAGGTTTCAACGCACGGGTTGTATATCTACTTCTGCCATTGCTAATAAGGTACCTGGAGGTAGATATAAAATGCTAGTGGTAGAAGTTCCCTGAAAAATAAAACTCAGCATAAAGAACGAAAAGAACGTGAAGTGGGAGAAGTGGCGGACACAGCGAGTATATTTGTACTGTCGTTAGCGAACAAACCTCTGCTGTAAAGCGAGAAATTCACAGCGTTTGTAGAGCTACTCACGAACCCGCTTTGCAACTTACTAGCGCTACAATTCATGAATGCGCAAACCTCGTAAGCATTGAAAGTGTCTACTACGCCCCCTCAGGTTGCCAAAGGTGCGATGGCGAAACCCAGTAAGACGGGGTTGAACGAAAAAACGACATATAAAGCGGCAGTGAGAGTTCTCGAAAGCTTTAGCTGTAAGTACACTGGGATGAAGAAGGAACAGGAACTGTTGACTTGGGTAACAGCAAAAGTGGAGGAAAGCCGAGTCTACTATATTTACATACACGATTCCGAGATTTGAGGACTGAGGGAAAAAAAGCAGAAAAAGTTCAACGGACTGCTGGAAGTGAGAAAGGAAAATTATGTAAAGCCAATCGTCAGGCTAGAACGGGAGAAACTCTCAACGTTCAGGGCGACAGCAACAGCCAAAGAGCTAGAAAGGWGACATTTAATTAAGACACTCATTGGCCAAAACAACCTCCTTGAGCAAATTACGCAGGAGAGACGTAAAGCAGTAGAGCAGATACTGCAGGCTTCGCAAAATTGTATGGAGCCCCCGACATCCCTGTGTCAGCGTTCGATGATGAGGGCTGGCTTAATGAGGGTCAGGTTCCTAAGAGGCACCTTCGCATTGGGCACCAATGGAACACTGCTGCGATCAACCGCCTCCAGCTTCGCTTCCTTACCCATGTTAGCGTCGAGTCGTCGTAGCTTTTCAATATTTTGACTCCGCTAAGCCATCCTGCTCCATCGAATAACGGTATAGCTGTGCTCCGTTTGGCGTCCATTTTCGAAAAGATACATAGCTTCATTTTCACTATTTTCCATCACTCCTGTGACATTTGCTCTAGTAAGTAGATTAGTGCGGTCCATGAGCGCGACGATCAAATGCTGTCTCGCAATTTAATTGGCCGCCGCCACAACCTTGGAAATTGCCGGTTTGTCGTCCGCGTGCTTGACGTCTAGCTTCCCAGCTACGTCTTTGCACTTCCTCTTTTTCGAGGGCGCCTTCGTTCGCTCTCCGTCGAACGCTGCCTCTTTCCAGCAATATTCTCCTCAATGCGGTTAGCATACGCTGGATCTGAGGCTTTACAACAATTACAAGCGGCCTTCTTTTAAAATAGTCAATATAACATTATGTTTGAGTCCTGAAGCATCTATAGTCGGCATTATCAAATATTGGACTACTAAAATCCTATATTCGCCTAATCCATCTTAAAATGGTTTTTAAATTTTTCATATTTTTTTGTTTATATCCTCCTTCGCTCATTCGCTGTACTGTTTGTAAACTGTCAAGCACGTCCATAGAAATGCAAATGCCTTAATAACCACTTAGCGAGAACAAAAGCAAAGATATGAAAATAACTTGCAGTAATATTATACTTACACGCATAAATACCCGTGAAAGTAGAAGGCATTCTGACTTTCAATAATTTGCACACTTGACCACTCACTGTACGTTTCAGTTCTGTGCGATATTGCAAGACACTTTTACAACAACACTTCAGCGAACTGTGCAAACTGTGCAACCTCTAGAGTATCAAGGGAATATAAAATGGCGAGTGAAGGAATGCAGCGCGAAAGGTACTGACATTGAGTGCCAGCTGCTCAGGAGCAATTGCATACAATTCTCATTGTAATAAGAAGTGTACGTGATATCGTTTTTTATACTTCACTCACTGCTGCTTCGTGCATGCTTATGATGGTGGAAATTCATTGACTGCAGATGTAATGTGACTAAAAAAGTGCTAAAAAACCTGAATGTCATAACCCCGTTAAATACATAGTTGCTTGGAAGGGAGTCGGTGAAGATATTGATAGCTTCACTAGGAATGACGGTCTATGCATGTCTGAAGTTTGTTGTCGACATAGTTGACTAGGAACCTCCTGATGCTCTTAAGGGTCGGCTCCGCTTCAAGCAGTTGACTGCAGGAATGAATTCTTCGAAAACGCTGCAGCAGAAACTACTTGGAGAGCAATTCATCCTCTTTTGCTGAGAGTATGCGGTTCTCACTGTGCATATATTCGATATGAGATATCAATAGGTATCCCTTTGCGGAGTACAGTATTGTGACATGTCTGAAGTTTCCTTATCCGCGTTTCACCGCACATATGCGCCACATATGCGCCGGCCGACTGCTTTGAATTTGGTGAACAAGGCTTTTTTGGCTTTTCCTCATATGCTGCCGGTTAGCGACTTGAGGATTTTGTTGCGGCTCTGTACTTTGGCAATAATCGCGATCTTGAGGGATGAAGGAGCACAGGCTGTATAAAAATCACAGCCTTAGAGTTATTGACAATCGGAATTTTACGCCATGGATTGCAATATTATGGGCAGGTCTGTACTTCTTCGTCCATTGGGACTATGATAGCTATGGACTTAGTGAGGGAGACTTGTAGGTTTCGTGCAGCGAGGAACGAGAAGAACCGGAGAGATATCCGTTTACGTTTGCGCACATACCGTCGATTCCATTGGCTGACGTCATCAGCGTACCAGGTGATAGGGAGAAATAGAAATTCCCTCTGGTGGTTGCGAGAGTTTCGRGATATAGAAGTTAAGCAGTAAMAGGGAGAGGACMCCACTCTGCGGTAMCCCWTGTTTAATTCTTCTCAGTTTCGAATAAAACGGATGATTGACGACCGCTCAGGTAGTTCATAGTTCATCCCTTCAGTCCTGGAGAGACCGTCAATTTTTCSATGTCCTCAAGTAGCGTTGTGTAATTGACTGTGTCACAKCAAAACTCTATCGAGCCATATTTCTGCATTCAATAGTTTGATTTCGAGTCGCAAAGCAGCTATTCGAACTYACGGGATCACAAAGATTCCAGCATGTTATATATTAATTACAATATTTGAAATATGTCATAACAATCTATAATCAGATGAAATTTCTACATTTTGTGCTAGCATAAATACTATCAAAAACCATAAAASAACAGCGTTTGGCTGTTGATTCGAAGCTATTCTTAATGTTTTTCCAATTTTTGCTTGATTTTTTGATTACGATTTTGAAAAGATTTTACGTGTTTAACACCAACTGCACTCCATTAAAATCAGTCAATTTCACATATTTATTGAAGCCAAAACCACCACGAACACACTCAAAAACAAAACTCAAGTATTCAACTTAACAGTTGTGCTAAATTGTCTATTAAACTAATCCATTTCGCAAGAGAAATTTACAATCGCCTTTGCTGCGCTGCGAAAGCAAGAAAAATTATCGAAATCCCGACAGGGCGTATACGTGACATTCCGCTCTAACAAGTGCATGATGAAATTAAAATGCCAACATGTGCTCAWTGATTACACTTCTCTCCTTACACATGCGACGCGTATAAATTCGTATTTGCCACTTTAGYGACGAAGACAATAAATAACATTAAACGCGATAAACCTCATAGCTTTTGGGTTTTAGCTAGCGCACCAATGTGTTAGCCTTGAATGTCTGCTAATCTTTGGTGGCAATACAATAAAAAATATTGAATTTTTGGCAAATTTTGTACTTCAATAAAACTATATACATATAAATATACATTTAAAGCAGAGTTACCACCCTTAAAAAGAAAGAAATTTTTATCAAAAAAGTGGATCGAAAAAGTCCTTAAATGATCTWTTGCGGTTTCCGTCATACCTACTATCTCACGAACAATTTCTTGCAATATATAAGTAAATTGAACCAGTATTAGCACTCAACCAATGATTGCAATCAGGACCAATTATAATTTCTGAATGTAGTACCAGAGAGGTAGGGTCCAATAATGTTATAGAAAAGCTTGAGAATAGAGTTATGGAGTTTTATATGACGTGTGAGAAAAATGAAAGAAACATAAAATTGATATTTACATCGATGCCACCTGGATCACGAATCACTACAACCTAAGCAGGTGTAATAAGTCATAAAGTTGAAATATTTTCAAAGAAGAGTTGCCAGCTGTCAAAAAAAGTTTATACATTGAAATTTTTGAGGTAAACAAAGTGTAGCAAGTGAGGAAGAGCCAAGTTCGGTTGTAATCGCACATTTCATACTCTAGCTGCTGGCAGAGGTTAAAAGTCAGGGAGGAGCCTTCAGGTACATAAGCCTTGTTAGTCATATAGAGTCTGGAACGAGTTCTTAACCGATCTTATTCATTCTAAGCRCAAATATGCGCCATTATAAAAAAGACATTCTCTCAATTTCATTAAGTTTACTCACATATTTTCTGATATGTACGAGTCAGTAAAGTCAGCCAGAAGTTCGAAAATCTTTATATAAACCTTTTGACCTCTAGRCGGATACGAACAGAATGGAATGACGCTAAAATGACCAAGGCAGTATGTAAGGGTACTGCACAAGGTGGAGTGCTATCGCCGCTTATATGGACATTATGTGAATAAACTGCTCAGGAACTTAATAACGGGTAGGTGTCTACAGACCATTAGCAGTATTATGACTAGCACTCAGGCMGCCAATGGAAAGGGTTTAGAAATTGGCTGCGCTGTATATAAGGCGAACTTTAAGAACAACTCCAACGGCTGCTCTTGAMGTRTTACTAAACCYGGCACCTATARACCTCTACGCTGAATACTGCGCAGAAAAATCGGCGGAACGACTACTGGCTGCAGGAGAATTTACATATAGAAACTTCGGACATAGCTCGGTGGGTAATGGCAGTTGAGCAAACCCCGACTACATGACCCAACTTTTCAACTGGGAAAGAAACTTCAAAGAAAATATAGAAAATGATAGTTGGCGTAAARGTATGTTACTTATGTGCAACACTTTAAACATCTATACGGATGGCTCGAAAATGGATGATGGAGTTGGTGCGGGAATATACTGTCTGTCAATGAGGTATATTTCAAGCTGAGGTCTTTGCTACTGCAAAAGCCGCAGCGCTGGTCTCTAATGCACCTGTAGGCAATTCCAGAGTCAGCATCTACGTAGGCAGCCAAGAAGCAATCAGCAGCAGCAACATCGTATCGCATATCGGTCAGAAGTGTCTTGGAAAACAGGACAGCAGCAACATGTAGCAAGTGTAAAAAAATTTGAGTGCCAAAATAACGAAGTGATGGCAATTTTTAGTTAAATATATTCAATAATGGATTTATAAATATGATTGTCACTTTATAAAAAATTATACCGCTCAACAGTTAACACTAATTTCTAGAAACACAATAGAAATAATAAATGCAAAATATTCAACATTTATCCAAACTYTTTGGATCTTATAAAACAATACATACATACATACGATTTTGTTGCAACACCAAAATATGGCTACGAACGGAACCATTCGATAAAAAATGTTATCACATATGGTCAAGCCAAAAATAACTCCATTTCAATCCCAAAAAAATATATTTTCGCAACAATCATCAATCAAATAGTATTAACGATCTAAACTCAATAATACCAACCAAATATATCTAAATCGTTTATTTCTAGTCATAATATTTTCACACCCAAATAGAGTGCCGAAAAACCGCTTGCTTCTTTTTCGGCGAAAATACTATCTCATAAAGATTTATCACCRTTATATTAAATTCAATGCTAAGCCTTATTATCACCAACGATTAGTTATTTATTTTATAAATAGACCGTGCAATATTTATTGTTGCATGATAAAACAGTCTGAATATTGTTTAGCCGAAACAAATATCAGAAAAAATATTCAACATTTACAGGGTGGTGGTGGTGATARAGGTTGAAAAATTTGATCCCWTGYTTCGGTGCGATTTTTAAGAGGCAACTCACATACTGCGAATGTTCTATAATAAAAAAAATGTTTGTATATATAAGTATATTAACATGTATACATATATTCAAATGCTTAACCAGCACGAGTTCGACATTCGCAGAGTCAACTGCAGCCGCCTTAACTTGACCGCAAGWCAACGCAGTGTCACAAACATGCGCCAAAACGCTGGGACACGTGTCGACACACACGTCGAACGAATGCGCCATAAATGTAATTGGTAAACGAATGAAGGAAGCCAAACCGCAATACCACTGATATCCGTTTAACTAACCGAATGGTGAAATCAACTGCAAGATATTGCGCGGTGACGCGGTGACGCGGTGGCGCGGCGCCAACCTGCTGTGGTGAAGCTAATCATAAATTGCAAAAAAAAACTCGTTCAAAATTCATTTGAAGTGATATTTGTGGTGGAAAATAGTGCAAGTATATTTCCGTTTATTTCGATGTGGCTACATATTTCCAAATTCACGACTTTCGTCTTGGAGGGAACTTTGAACGCAATTAAATTTACCATACCATCGATAAACGCTGGTTCTTGWTGGAGATTCATCGCCAAAAATTTAATTCAATTCATCGATGCACTGTTGCTAGCGAGTCCAGGTCAGAAATTATAAAAAATAATCGTGATTTATTTCCATTTCCTGSACAAGATGAATATTTTAAGTTACTGTAAACAACGCAAAGAGCGTTCATAAATCAAAACGTTCTGAGTATGTATAACAACAAAACTATTAAATTTTACGACAAAGTTGTGAGTTGCCAAATTCCGAAATATACATGGCAACCTACGTAAGGTCTGGAGTTGAACTTGTGCTCACAAGAAGGCACAAAACTCCTCTATGGTCCCTTTAATAAATGAGACACAAATCTCTCTCAGAGACCACACCAAGTACCTTGGAGTAGTCTTGGATAGCAAACTGCCGTGGAAACACAATGTGGAAGAAATAGTGAAAAAAGAGCTAGCAATGCGTTATATTCGTGTAAGCAGATGCCCGTCACAACCTGGGAGCTCTCTCCCTTTCTTATGCACTGGTGCTACGCAGCTATAGTTAGACCAATTCTGCTCTACGGTGCAGTAGTATGGCGGACAGGCGTTCGGAAATTCACCTACCAGAAACTAATGAAAGGAGAATTTACATATATAACCCTAGGGCATAGCACTGCGAGAAATGGCAGTTGGGCAAACACCAACTACATGACCCTACTTTTCAAGYACATAACACTCCTATTGGCACTCGATAGAGAGACATGATGGGAAAACTAGCTGGTCACTGTCTGGCAGGATGAAAATGACAAATCGAGAAGACTGCAGAAAATATCTAGAACAGGGCACCAGGGAAACAATGGACTTATCCAGCATTGGAAAGACTACGCTGTAAGCATCTGTGGTCTCCACGGTACAATACACTGGAGAAGGTATCGATAGTGAGACCGCAGAGTCTGTTAAATTCGGATCAAGCGCAAACTTTCTAAAGGTTGACTACTTCACTTGGTTCTAGCAACTAAACTCCACGCTAAACACTTAAATAGAACCTCGAAACCATTGACAAAATGGCGTAACTTAAAAAAAAATCAATTTTGCGCAGGTTTTTGGTCAAATAATAAAGTGATAGCTCATTTTACGAATAACTGTAAACAGAAATTCACAACAAAATATTGAACGCATCATTATCACCGAGTAATCAATGTAGCCAGTTCCAAAAAAATTTTGTTTCGAGTAAAACGAACTTTAAAATATTTTATCTCGGCGGCGATTTAGCTAAGCGACTTCACYTTAGAAGCCTGTAACTCAAACAGTATTTGAAAATTTTAACAATATCCTATATCAGGCTGCTATATTTATCAACCTTATTTAAATATACACTAACCTGCACCGCAAAAAGAAGAAGACACATAAAGATAATAAAAAATACCTAAATATAATATTGTAGTTGGAATTTTTAATTATCTTCAGCTGGTAGTTTTTATTATAATGTAAAAATTTAATTTAAGTTATAAAATTATTTTACGATAAATTAAATTTCATAGTGACCACAATACGCTATGTCTTCTATTGTGAAATTTATTTGAAATACTCCCATGCCAATTCGGGCTTAGTTATGTATGTAGTCAGAAAATTGCTATCGCTACGTATCAAATTAATCTATCGTTTATTATGCATTGACACGTGATGAAATTTACTCGCAACGCCACATAGTCAAACGACTAGTGACCCAAAACTAGTATACAACAAGTTTATTTGCGGTTGGTGCGCGTCCAAGCTTATTGACAATACTTATGGGTTGTAGTATARGCTAAGGCAATGCGGATTTTGCAGTAACACACATAAAAAATACTCTATGTGTTTTATGATTATTATATCTTTTGTAAGCACTCAAGAAAAATTTCAGGACAACTGAAAAATCCAGTAAAGCAAATTTTTTTGGCAGAATTCTTTTTTTTTTTTTTTTTATTCAAGAAAGTTAGCTTCAAAACCGATACACTGATCGAAAACTTAAAATATCAGCACTATAACTAATAACTTCATAGCACAAGCTCAAATCAAAGCGAACAGTTCAGAGAGAAATAAATTGTGACAAAAAATTGCCCAGAAATTGTGAATAAGAAGCAAAATATTTCATTCCATTCATCAATATTTATTTTGTCGTCTTCAAAGTAATACCCCCCATATGTTGTATACTGAATCGCCAACGATTTTTCCAGCTCTCGAACTTTTTTCACACTTTTCACAAGCATTTCTTGGGATAACCTGCAGTTCATTCATCGAATTTCGATTTATCTCTTCGATCGACTGAATTTAATTACAATTTCTTGATGTTTTTTGTTTTGCCACAATGTATATAGACATATAGCAATGTCTCTCTATATGTCTATATACATTGTGGCAAAACAAAAAACAAAAATGGATGAAAAAAAGTGTCTGATATCGAGAGAGGTTTAAAAGAAGGGAAATAAAGCGAAAGCTATTTTCAAAGAAGGAGCGGGACTTCCTATCTATACTCGTAACTCTAATAAAAAGTTAGAAAGTTAGTTGCTTAAACAAAACTGAACAGCAATTTCCATATAAAGAGMTCAAAAATGCAATTAGTCACATTTCCCCTTGCGACTAATCTGGCATCTTGAAATTATTCGCATATTTTTGCRGAGTACTTCGTACGGTTGTATGACAATATAGTAAATACGGAATCAGTGCCACGCAATATTTCATTACTTTAAGTGCAAGGCAACAAAGAATTCATGGAATCCTGCAGCATTTCTCCACAAAAGCAAATACAGTTTTTACTATATCTACATAGTACATAGAAATATTACATATGTAGTTGTATGTATGCGTGTTTGTAGTTAAGTAATAACAGCCGACTGATTTAATGACTTTTCACCTTTTGAGTAAAAAAAAAAACAGTATCGAAATTACTTACAGTTGATGCWCACATTCAGTTTAACCGCAAAAAGACAGCAATGAAACTATGTAYGTATGTGTGAGCGTGGGTATTTTGTGGTGCATTACAGTGTGAAACCGCAATCATGCGATAAGTATACGCCATGGCCAACCATGGTATAAATATAAACACAAACATACATTTGTATATACGGCTTTGCTTGGCATTTGACAACTTTTACTTATTTACTTTTAATCTGTGATTATTTTACAATACATATTTATACTATATTTGGGTGGAAGATATCTAAAAAGCATGTCATAAATTGCCGGAAGAACATAGCAGCATAGGCAAAGAGCAAACATTTACAACTTAATATTTGAAAACAGTGACTAAAAGAAATAGCATTCAAGCCTTAATAAGCCAGCGATTCTATAAAGTATACAAATAAACGCTTAGCAGTACGAACTGAGTCCGTCAATCCCCGAACTAGTYGCTCAGTTTTTGAGATACCAGTCTCAAATTTTGYACTAGTCCTTTCSTCCCCAGAAAGCTYCACAMTKGTCGRAACAGCGTACAGASCAGGYAGATCCACTAACACTGCTCTGTACCAACTCAAGGCTCAGAATTCGCTGGAAAATGGCGAGGKTGCGGTATGCACTTTTCTTGACATCGAAGGTTCTTTTGATAATGCGTCCCATGCAAGCGTCATCAAAACACTGAAGAAAAGAAATGTGGCGACTACAGTATGCAGATGGATATAGGTTGTACTGCGTATTGGGATAACTGAAACCACTATGGRGAGAGTAAGATTCGTCTTGGGTCAACGAGGGCCAGCCCACAGGATGGAGTTCTATTTGCTACGGAGTCGAGTATTAGATGAGCTCCTTGAGTTACTCACTAGCAATAGGACTCTGTGTAAATTTGAGAACACTCTCTGCGACATCGTTCGAAGGGGTATAAGTCTTGCAAACGGATAGTGCAATATAGTAAGGTTAAATATCAACCCGTCATAAAAAACCGTTAATKGAATGGGCATATGGAATTAAGACGGTCCAAAGCTGCCAAGACACTCCTGATGTGCAGATGCCTAGTAGATCATGGGGCTGCAAGCCAGGTATCATCAGATGACTGTATACTATGATCGTTAGACTTGTTGCCACTTATGGAGCCATTGCTTGGGCATCTGAGGCAACGCAGWCTTCGCTAAGCCTTCAACTATCGAAGCTGCAAAGGTTCTCTTGTTTATTTGCTTAACCGCAGCACTTGAAGTCATGCTGGAGCTCACACCGCTGCATCTAATGATCAGACAGGTAGCAAAACTGCCTGCCCGGCAGCAGGCGGTTTAAGCAAAGGGAAGATAATATCGTATCAACAAATGAAAGCTCTTGGGGAAAACACACCAATCTAAATGGGTATAATACAATCAGCTTAGATTGTGTAAATTTTTTTTTTACTAAAGCTCAGCTTGCTTAATCCACCAAGCGGCATACGCGCATATATGGAATAACAGTTTGACTTTTTCTGTTACGGTTAATATAACATGAATTTTCACTTCCGTTGGTGCCTATTAGCTCGTACGCCCTAACGCCCACTAAGCAAACATGCAACAGAGTAAAGCGCTTTGCTTTTAATTAGCTTTGTAACTGCCACAAGCATAAACAAACTCATTTGGAAAAGTGACTTTTGAATTACAAGATTAAGTTTATGTGAAAGCAACTGGCAGTTCGCTCATGTTTTCACTCCATCTAAAAACTCTATTACAATTTTAAGAAAAATTCTCTTGTATTTTCAATATATAGCTAAAGCACATACTATTTCAAAATTAATTTCATTAAAATTAAATAAATAACTTTATTCACACTTTATTTAATTTTTTTTTATTTTTTATTTCATTTACATTTAAAGTTGCTTGGCTGCCTGCCAGTTGATTATTTTTGAAGCTCCATGCACGTCAAACTTAATTCAATTTGCACGAGTATGGTAGGTATCTTGAATGTTATGAAAGGTGTGAAACTTCGCTAATTGAATTGAGTTCTAGTTATTCGCCTTAATTTGATGGGAACATACAAATTTTTTTGTTTCTAGAAGAATGAGAAGGAGCAGTACTGACGTAGAGCAATAGTAATAATACATGTTGTAGTGTTAGCAATGACAAGAAAAGAGTTTCGTTACATAACAACATTAGCAGGTGAGATGTCGCTAGTTGAAGAGGTAATGAAAGTGTCTATGGCCACTTTGGCTGGTGCTTCTTGTGGATATGTTTAGGAAATATAATGAAATAGCCTCAATAAAAAAAACTTACACCAACTAAGTAAAAGTTTGCGGTTATTATGGCCTACTGAAATTACCTACAGCTGCTTTGTAGCCAATGCTGGAGGTTCCCTATGAAAATGAGTTGCAGTTTACTTCAGGCCTGACGTCAACGCATTTTGCGCAAGTTAATTGAGACTTCATGTCTAATTCTCATAGGTCATTCATTCCCTTGAATAGTATAGGCTAAGGCAATGCGGATTGGCTGACTGTTGACGCAAATTAATTTCAGTAAATGTGTGTGAATTTGTTGCATTTATATAGTATATTAAATTGACGAAAAACGGAGTTTAAGAAACATCTAGTGTCTAATCAATGCTCTTCATTCGCTGATTTGTTTATATTAGGGTCATTTTTATTTAAATGCCTTAACAATGCTTCAAATAAGTAACGGGTTGTTAATATTGTATAAGAGTTAGTCCTGCTGGGCACTATTACCACAGTTTACAGGCACATGCTTCATGAATAAATATCCTGAGGAGCAAAAGTATACCACATAAGTGATTTTAGAATTTCACAGTGGAATTTCCATGTAGATTTACTAATAAACCAAATTGAGGCCAAGTAATTGGGGTGGTTTTAAATTTGTGTATTGGAGAATGTAATTATTCTATTTTTTTATTTTTTATTATTATTTTCTGGCTCAACAGAGAATTTGTTCTTTGAACGTTGCACGACATATCGTAATCGCTTTCACAAAATATCACATACTTGACTACGGTACCATCAATTGATGGAGTAAAACTGAAGTAATCCATAGAATCGCTTTTGATTTTTTTTTTTCCACCCTAATATACATAAATACATTCAGCTCGTCTCAACTGCAGACGAAGTGTGCACTGAAATTGCAAATATTTCCTCTATTTCCTGTTGCGCCTGTGCATGCTGTAGCGCGGCAGCGCCAATATACTATATATTTTACATGTTGCCATAAAGAAACAAAGGGGGGATCCTAAAGAATATAAGAGAAGTAGCAAGCACATGGGCAAGTCGTAACGCAGTAAGTTTAAGTACATATTTTACCGTGAATTCATATGCGGTTATAACTTTGTATTGTATTGTTCACTCCACCTAAATCGAACGGAAAGAAAACCGACCATAGACATGGCGTATACGTAACTTTGCTATTTAATGTTGCATCAACTAMACACTTGAGTATTTAAAAATATTGATGATTTGTAGTTTATATGATTGGTTTTTTGGAAATTATTTATACCATATTTTTTCGATTATTTGAATTTTATGTTCAGTAACCGATGCAAGAGTTTATTAACCCTCCATAATTAATTTTCMAAATATTATTATTATCATTATAAATGCAAATCCTACTAATTTAGTGGCTGGACACCTTTGATGGCAATACTGAGTCTTCTCAAATGGAATCGGGAGCGATTTAGTGCATAAATTGTAGTATATAGTAATTGTGGTCATTTCTAATCTTTATGGGTCTAGGCACCGCTTAACTGGTCATAGCCGAGTTTACAATAGCGCGKCAGTCATTCTTCCTTTCGCTGTTTGGCGCCAACTGGAGATTCCAAGCGTAGCCAGGTTCCTCTCTAACTGGTCTTTTCAACCGAGTGGAGGTTTTCTTCTTCGTCCGCTTACACCGGCGGCTACTGAATAGAAAACCTTCAAAGCTGGAGTGTGCTGTGCCATCCGGACAATATTACCTAGCCAACGCAGCCGCTGTCTTTTAATTCGCTGAACTATGTATGTTAGTGTCGTCGTGTATCTCATACAGCTCATCGTTCCATTGACTGCGGTATTCGCCGTTGACAATGCACACAAGATCATAAATCTTTCGCAAAACACCTCTCTCGAAAACTCGTAACATCGGATCATCATATGTTGCCTTCGTCCATGCCTCTACTCCGTATGGCATGATGAGTGGTTTGTAGAGTTTGGTCTTTGTTAGTCGAGAGAAGTCAATTGTCTACTCAGTTCGAAGTAGCAGCTGTTGGCCAAAGTTCTGTTTCGAGACTAACATTCTTGTTGGTGTTAATAGTGGTACCAAGATAGACGAAACTATCTACGACTTCGAAATTATGACTGTCAACTGTGAGGTGAGATCCAAGTCACGAGTGCGACGAYTGTTTGTTTGATGACAGGAGATATTTCATCTTGCAAACGTTCACTACTAGACCCATCTGCTTCGCTTCCTTATCCAGTCTGGGGAAGGCAGATCTAACGGCGCGGATGTTGAGGCCAATATTATCAATATCAGCGGCGCACGCCAGCAACTGTACACTCTTATCTTCTCGATTAAGCTCTGCTGCTCGAACTCTTTTCTCCAGTAGTATAATTACGTAGTAGTACTTTAGGGATTCGCCTTGTCTGAAACTTCGTTTTTTTATCGAACGACTCGGAGAGGTCTTTCTCGATCCTGAGGGAGCTTTTGATATTGTTCAACACCGATAAGGTCCAATTTGTTTGTTGAGAGTGGGTTTTAAAAATCTACACAGTATGCCCGATAGAACCAAATATGCGATGTTGAGGAATCTTATCCCACGGTAGTTGGCGCAGTTTGTGGGGTCTCCTTTTTTGTGGATTGGACCATATTCCTCAAAGAAACTAATGCATGCTAATTATCAGTTCTTCACCGCCTTTGCTGTTCTTCAGACAGGTAATTTCTATTCCAACCTTTTCATGGCCGGGCAATCTACACATCGTTATCGATTGGGGAATCAAGTTCAACATTTTCTGGCATTAAGCTTTCATGGCATTCAACCGCTTGGAGAAGCGTTCTATCCATAATTTCAGCATACTCTGGGAATCAGTCACTAGATCACCTTGAAATGACATCCCACAGTTCACTTATACCAAGTTGCTGACGAGTGCTCTTAGAGAGTAAGAGTCCAAGTCGTGTAGTTTGCAGCTTCTGGACGTCGAACCT
>NW_017536119.1:282140-296611 GCF_001853355.1 Bactrocera latifrons | reverse complement strand
TTTCCAAACAATATAAAAGATACATSAGTAACCCTCCATCATACGGTAGTTCCATTATTGTTCGCACATCTTCCATTTTGCATTTTCGATATGCATAAAAAAGTCATTAAAATCATGTTTACAAGTACACAAATATAGTAGTGTAGGATATTTACATAGTTACCTTACGTAAGTTCATAGTTTTGGTATAAAGTTCGTCTCTAGGTTCGTATCATTGTGAAAGCAAGTTAGTTTTTGCGAAAATATTTTGTAAACAAAATTGCAATAACGGAAAAGGAAATATAAATTGGAAGACAAAAATGCAAATTATAAGGAAACTATTTCATGAAATAGATGGTTGATGGGCAAAGCTACCAAAAGCTAGCAAGAACAGATATTTGTGGTCCCGTAAGCGTTTACTGAAATAATTGTAGACAAATAATCGCACAAAGTTTACACAAGAGAGATTCACTTAAATGCTCCCCACGAGCAAAGCGAAGCGATGAAATTTTGACTTGCAATAAATAAATAAAACAGTTGTAGACAGTAAGCAAACAAAAAAAATAAAGAAAAAGTGAGATGGCGGAGAAATATAATTGCACGAATTGTGCTTTTACTTGTCCACCGACGGCTAAATGAGCTTAGATTGTAATGGAACTTCTTAAGAGCCTCACAGGACAAAAGAAACAACAAAATATATTCTGAAACCACATATGAGAGAGAAATACTGTAACGWGTGTTGAGAAGGAATGAAACAAAAACTTGCAATAAACCACGGACACACACCGCTTCAATTAATAATACAAAATTATAATTTTCTTACTGAATACATGTTCCTATGGTATTGTTAGCATGAAGACAGCGTTGATCAGTTGATTACCAGTTAAGTTCTTAAAGGAATTTTGGAACWATTTACCTGACGGCATATATTTTTTAGTATAATTTCCTAGCGATTCTTCAGTTCTCTTGGAGTTTTTGACAGCCTCTAGCAGAAAACAAGAATATGATCTATAGGTGGTAGACCAATTTTCTTTATGTTTGCCCAACTTGTCTTACGAAGTATGAGATACTTGAGTACCAATACGAGATTACCGCCATGATTGCTGCTTGGCTGCCTACGTAGATGTTGACTTTGGATTTGCATGTAGATGCACTAGAGACCAGCTCTGTGGTTTTCGCAATAGCAGGTTGAAATATACTGCAGTGGTCCTCAACTGAAAAGGTTGTCTTATGCCTAACTTTGGACAGCATATTCAGCCACCATCTCCATCGTCCATTTTCGAGCCATCCGTATAGATGTTTAGACTGTTGCTTAGACTAACATAACTTTACTCCAGCCATCTTTTTCTATGCCTACTTGCTTGTCCACTATACTATCGTCCCGTAGAGCAGAATCGGTCTAACAATAGCTGTGTAGCACCAGTGCATAAGAGAGGGAGAGAGCCCCCAAATTGTGCCAAGCGTCTTTCTATTCTGCTGTTATCCCTCTAGAGGTTAAAGGCTTCTGATTCAGCGCAGTATAGCAAGATAAACACCTATTGATTACTTACTGAGCAAACTACGTCAGTACGAAGAACTCTAAATGCCAACTAAACCATTTCATACAAAGTTGATTCATAAACAAGTTTTGACATCGATTAACAATGTCGCCTATAAAAATCTATTTTACTTTAATTTTTGCCSTGCACAACATCATTTCAGCACTTTGCTCGAAAAGATGTTACAATTTACTTACATCTTACCCCACTTTAATGAAATTAAATCCACATTTCCACACTCAAGTCATGTAATATGTATGTAAACTAGAGATCAGTATTGCTTTAATATCCGAGAACTTTTCGAACATCAACTAAAAAACTTCGAATCGAACTTTGTGGCATATTAAGCATAAAATATGTAGGAGTACTTAGTAAATATCATTATTTTCCACAGAAATAAATTGGCCACCACCCCATTGAGTAAATCACAAAGCCAGTAAAACAACTTAGAGTATTGCGGCTTTCTCGAGTGGCAGAATTGAATGCAAAGTACTCGAATTTACGCAGTGTGGCATCTTTGGCTGCTTGATTAATCTGATGATTTACTGCTGTGAATTTGTGTGCTTTCTGCTGGCAACCACTGTGTAGTGCCATGCATGTGTGAATATTGGAGTGCCAGGCACATGGCAACACTTGACTCAACTTTCTTTTTTTCCGGTTGCGTTGCTTCAATTGATTCATTTGTGCTGAGTGCATTGTGTGCATCTAAGGAGCATCGATGCAATACAAACACACTAAAATCCAATACCACCCTAATGCGGCACATTTGGAGCGTAGAACTCATATACGCGTGGCATTTCGAGTTGACAGTACAGTTAAATTCATGAAAGTCACGAAAGAATTGATATTTACCACTCGCCTGCACATTTTTATGTATGCATATGCGAGAACGTACATACATATATGCGAAGGTAATCGAATTCTAGAACCATGCTGAAAATCTGATTGCTTTCGATAAATCCCATTATTTTTGGTTAGTGAACTGTATAAATATTTCGAGTAGATATGCGAATGCTGTTGGATGATAAACATACGATATGATATGGCGCCTAAAATGCAAAATAACATAACATCACTTTTCATAAGTTGACAGGCCAAGAAAAAATTATATAAGATTGAGTAATCGAATAAATGTTTTCGTATTTCTAATCAAACTTTAACTTATTTTCTTATATTTCTAATAATAAATAAATAAATATGTACCATTTTGATCGACCACTTTATGCCATTATTCCGCTACAGACACTATTCCAACAGTGTAAAATTTTCATCAGTTTAAAATGAAATTTCAAAAACGGAAGCGAGCGAACCATTGTTAAATGTAAACTTATTATATAAAATTTAGAAACAGGTGGCAACCTTATACGCGAAAATTTCTCTTAAAATACATATTTTTTAGTCGGTTTAATTTGATACAGAAAAAAATTCATTACCAAATGTAATACTATCTACAATTCAGAAACGGGTGCCAACCTTTCAAATAAAAACATATATTTAAATATATCTTTCTAAATCAGTTTACCTTGATATAAAAGAAAAATTAATTGCCAAATGTAATCTTATATGAAATTTATAAAAAGGTGGCAAGCTTACACACAAAAATATCTCATTAAAATACATATTTCTCTGTAAAGTTAATTTGATGCAGAAAAAAAACATTGCTAAATGTAATCTTATATACTTTTTAAAAACAGGTGGCAACCTTTTAAATTAAAATATATATTTAAATATATCTTTCTTAATCAGTTTAACTTGATATATAAGAAAAATTATTTGCCAAATGTAATCTTATATGAAATTTATAAAAAGGTGGCAAGCTTACACACAAAAATATCTCATTAAAATACATATTTCTCTGTAAAGTTAATTTGATGCAGAAAAAAAACATTGCTAAATGTAATCTTATATACTTTTTAAAAACAGGTGGCAACCTTTCAAATAAAAACATATATTTAAATATATCTTTCTAAATCAGTTTACCTTGATATAAAAGAAAAATTAATTGCCAAATGTAATCTTATATGAAATTTATAAAAAGGTGGCAAGCTTACACACAAAAATATCTCATTAAAATACATATTTCTCTGTAAAGTTAATTTGATGCAGAAAAAAAACATTGCTAAATGTAATCTTATATACTTTTTAAAAACAGGTGGCAACCTTATAAATAAAAATATCTTTTTAAAATGAATCTTTCTTCGTTGGTGCAATTTGATACAGAAGAAAAATTTTTTAAAATTTATAAACAGGTGGCAACATTATACACAAAATTATGTCAAAATTTTCTCTCTAAAATACATATTTCTTCTTCTTGACAAACAAAAACCAAACTCTATAAGTYACTCATAATACCCGTCCTGCTATATGGTGCAGAGGCTTGGACGATGACAACAACTGATGAGTCGACGTTGCGAGTTTTCGAGAGAAAAGTTCTGCGAAAGATTTATGGTCCTTTGCGCGTTGGCCACGGCGAATATCGCATTCGATGGAACGATGAGCTGTACGAGATACATATTTTTTAGTTGATTCAATTTGATATAGAAGTAAGATCGATAACTTCAATGTATTCTTATATGAAATTAAGAAATAGGTGCCAATCTTTTGCCAAAAAATATGTATTAAAAATACATCTTACGCGAAAAATCTACTACCAAATGTAATGTTATATATAATTTAGAAATAGGTAGCAACTTTATTCAAAAAAAATATTTTATTTAAGGTTGACCTCTTGCAGAGTCTTCACTAGTCCAGTACAGGTACATGACATAGAAATAAAATTATGTGCTTTTAATAAGCTCTTAACAAAACTCCTGATTTAGCCAAAGAAGCGGTAAGAAAATGCAGTTATGAGCTATGAAAGGGCAAACAATTTCTATTCAAGCTCAACCTCAACTGTTTGTATGACACGCGCAGGCAACCGTTAAGRTATTTTGCTATAAGAACAGCAAATATAATTTGCATACATGCATATTTGCCAGCAAGTCTATGTTCATACATTAGGGTGTTCTTTATTTTTCAAGTAGATTTTATTTTTTTTATTTAGCAAAAGTCTTATTGGTTTGTTTTGCCATAAACCAAACGTTATGTGCAGTTAAAGCTATACCTCAAATGTAATGAGCATTCAAGCAAGTGCCTTATTTGGCGAATTTTGTGTTGCTCATACGACATGGTGTACATTCAGACAATGCAATGATTGATGCATAATTTTAAAGGCCTATAACCTTTAAATAAATTCTTTTATGAAAAAGATTATTAAGAGCTTTTGTAGCTTTACTTATTTAAAGAAAAATATCAAAATATAAATAAATAAAATGAAAAAGTAAAACGATTTAGGCAGTACATATGTTGAAAATAAAGTGCTTGGATATTTTTTGAGGATAAAACAAAACCTTCAGCTAACATTGGCAAAAAAAAAACATTAAGGTAAACAACGCACACCCTAATRTATATATGCACAAGCACGTTCGCATTCCAACTTTGTGCAGAAGTAATTACTCATAAGAAAGGCCAAAGTAATGCAAATGTCATATGTCATATGTTGAACAAAAGCACAACGTAAATGAAGTGTAAAATATATTATCAGAAAAGCATGGAGCGCACTAAGTACATACCCAAGTACGCATACATACATATAACACGAAGAGATAAGATTTAGTAAAATATAATATATAAGGAGCTGCTACTATGCAATTTYCATAGAAATGGATGCAAGAATGTGACTCCTCTGGAGGTAGCTCGAGCAGCGGCTTTCTATAAAAGTTGATAAATGGCGTAAAAGTKGTTGCAGTAAGTTAACGGTTTTATAGGACAAAAGGTAAAAATGCTTGTGTATAAATTATAAAAGCGAACACGTGAGCTAAAAGAAAGTAAGAAACAGTTAGCAAGTGGTGAAGATGAAGTTATCTACTTAGCTTTGACTATAAATTTAACGAWGTTTGAGGAAAATTCCATACAGTTCGAGGAAAGTTTAATGAAGTTGTCGAAATTAAAGCAGTTTCAGTCGATAAAAATATTTGCAGTAACATTAATGTATGTATATAGAAAATATAGAGTAAGAGGCATTAAATGAATTATGAGGCACACGTGGTGTGAGATTAAGAAAAACATTTTTATATACACACATACATATGTGCTTCTGCTAACAAAAATATGGTAAACCAAAATAATTCCTATTCTTCTTTAATTGATTGAATTTGATAGTAAAGTAAAATTCATTGCCAAATGTAATCTCTTATGAATTTTTTAAACAGGTGGCAACCTTAAAAATAAAAATATATCTTTAAAATACATCTTTCTTTGTCGATTTAGCATGAAGGAAAAAAAATTCAATGCCAAATCTAATTTTATATACAATCTAGAAACAGGTGGCAACCTTAAAAATAAAAATATATCTTTAAAATAAATAATTATTTCTTAGTCATTTTAATTTGATACAGAAAAAAATTCACTACCAAATTTAATCTTACATACAATTTAGAAGCAGATGGCAACCTCATATACAAATATATCTATTTAAAATAAATCTTTCCTAGATCTTTTAATTTGATAGAAAAGAAAAATTAATTTCTAAATGTACTCTTATATGAAATTGAGAAAYAGGTGGCAACCTTATACACAAAAATATAACTTTAAAATTCATTTTTCTTAGTCATTTTAAATTGATAGAGAAAAAAATGAATTACAAAATGTAATTTATACAATTTAGAAACACGTTACACCCTTATACACAAACATACTAAAGAGTATATCGACAACATCAAAATAACCCGCATAAATAAAGATCAAATGAAAAGAAAAGCACACAAATAAATAAGCAAAATCGCTTTGTATAAGGAGATGAAAGCCTTGTAAGCAGATGAAAGCSTTGTCAATCAGTGAATAATTGATGCTTAGCAAATGATTGGCCTGTCAAGCGAAATCAAGGAAAATAAAATATTTATTTTCTAGTACATGTACAAGCACCAATAGTTATGATATGATATGTGAAGTAAAGAATACCTATACGAGTTGTATTATAAACGATGATTCATATTTCAGTAATAGAGGGTGATCCATTTCGGGGGTCCCTACTTAACAAAAAAAAAAAATAAATAAATAAAAAAAAAAAAATTTCAAACCTAATGGGGAATATTTATTATCATTTGAAAGAACATTCTTTCGCATTTCTTTTTTTAAAATTATCTCTTTGAAATGTTGATCGCGACTGCGTCTCATGGTGCATCCTTTCGATTGATAACTGACGAATGACACGCTTGATGTTTTGCTCCAAGGCCTGAACCGAAGCGGGACTGTCCGCATAGGCTTTAGACTTTACATATCCCCACAGAAAAAAGTCGAACGGTGTGAAATCACATGATATTGATGGCCAAGTGACTTTAGGGTTGAAACTATCTTCTCATTGAAGTGTTCTCTCAATAAATCCGTTGATATATGCGATTTCAGAAAGTGACGCCRTCTTCTTGAAACCAAATGTCGCCGAGATCACGATCTTCAATTTCGGGCATCAAATAGTCGGTTAYCATGACACGATAACGATCGCCATTGACGATTGTTTTCACATATTAAGCCAGAAATAGGTCTAATTGTTGAAATCGTCGGGTCTTCTTAGAACTTTTCAAGAGCTCTAAGAGCGAGGCGATGTCGCTCGAAGAAGTGGAGCGGTTTCAGTTCTTATACAAGCTGTATTTTATACGCTTTCAATTTAAGATCTCGACTTAAAATGCGCCAAGTTCTGCCATACGTCTTCCGAGTTTCTGCTAATGGCACCGAATTGGCATCTATATTTTCTGCACTGCACACTGGACATRRTCTATTCGGTCGAATATTATCCAATAATGGATACTRAGTYCCAARATGGGTTATGGTTTTGGGAATAGTACGCTCAGAAGGCCGATTATGTTGATCATAAGYTGAGCGGTGCGCGCGTAACAMCTTCTTTACAGAACGAGAATTTTCGYAATAAAGTTGACCGATTTGTAWACGTTGTTCAGGAGTAAGCCTTTCCATTATAAAAAGCCAAACAATGCTGAACACAAATCACATTACAGTTTAAGACGACTTCCTGTGATCTTTCAAAAGGCTATTGAAAAATGTGGTAGTAAAAATAAACGCATTTTGCTGGAAGTTTTTAGCCTTGGAAAACGAAGAACGTCCGGCGTGGCCAAAATACTTTGAAGCTGGGGAACTGCAAGCATTACTCGTTGAATATTGCGAAAAAAAAACTATTATATATCATAAGTTGACTCACAATGTACACATTGTACTAAATTTTACTAAAATCCGTTCGATAGCTTATGAGTTTACCCCGGACAAAATTTGTCACATAAATTCATATACATAAATATTCTTCATTCCAACTTAGTCAGCGTTTAAAATTTTTAAAGGAATACTTATATTATCACATTATATTTCCTTCCTTAAAACATTGTTATTGTTGTAATTTATTTGAACATTTCCGACATACGGCCAATTTAGTTTTTGGCACACTTTCGACTTCATCTCTGGTTTGCCTCCAAATAATGCAATTAAAACTATTACTAAATGTGTTAATGAAGCTTACAGCACAAGCGTAATTATATTAGACAAAGTTGTATTTTATAATTACTTGCTAATTACCTACAACGTATAATAGATATGTTTCGCWAAATAGTCATCTAAGGATAAATCAATTGGACGCACTAAGCAAAAAGGTAGCGTACTAAGACGAATTAGTAGTGCTTTGGAAAAAATGTCGATAAGGTAACTAAAATCTTTTTGGAAAATAATTATGAGAAAAATAAAAGTAGAGTTAAGTGAAAAGCTTTTAAAGTTATGGTGTTCAAAATCATTTTGTTTTCTTTATGCAAACAAGAGATTAAATAGAAAATGTGCATAGAAAAGATGCCTTGACTTTTTTATACTAGGAAAAGCTTTCAATTAACATTCACATCAAACTTTCACAACACTTGGGCGTATTTTAATAGAAGCTTTGATTTGCGGCAGCCCAACGCTTGCTTATCTTGGACTCTCTTTTGACTCTCTCTTGACTATGGAGTATTTTTATTCCATCGAGGTTTTAAAATACTAAAATGTCCCCGGAAGTTGGGTTTGCTATTAGCGTTACTCGGAAAAAGAAAAAAACGACAT
This sequence comes from Bactrocera latifrons, assembly GCF_001853355.1. Taxonomy (NCBI): domain Eukaryota; kingdom Metazoa; phylum Arthropoda; class Insecta; order Diptera; family Tephritidae; genus Bactrocera; species Bactrocera latifrons. Next base: position 287,969 of record NW_017536119.1, on the reverse strand, counting down.
CCAGCGAGTTTCTTAATCGAGCATGGTCATTGTGGTCTCCGAGAAAACTCGTGCAGTGCTGGTTGTTATAAACGGTTCTCAGAAAAAGATTATTTCGGAGATTCCAATGCCTTTGAATTTATTTTTAAATGCTTAGTGGAATGCGAAATGGCGTGGATGTCTCGGAATGATCAGCCTGTGGTAAGGATTTTAAACGATTAGTAAATATAGTATCTATCATGACGTAAGTTCCATCATCCTATCTATCCGAAAATTACTGCTTTAGGATAAATTCTCCACTTCCTTTTATTTCTTTCTTGGAAACTAGTAATTAGTCTATTGGAATTTAGTGGACCACACTGAGTTTCAATAGGTCTTGCTTAATGAATCTCAACTGAAGCACTGCTACTGTAGATAGATTACCTGGCACAAATCCACTCAAGCGGGTTTTGCAAAKCTACCTCAGTCATACAATTATRGATGTCACAGTAGGGCGATRTCAAACATCGTCAATATTAGTTTTKATAAAAAACGAGTCGACTTTAAAAGCTTTCTTCCACTCGGCAAAACATAGAAAAACATTGCATGTCATTTCTCATCATTTGTCTTTTGTAAGCACCCACACAAGCGTGAATATAGAAACGACTACAACACCCCCACATCGAACTAGTCAYTTGCAAGCTCATTAAGAAATTTCGTTACAGTATAACATAGTTGGGTGTAAAGGCGAAAGTGTGCTTCTATTTGTTTATCTAGCTCAACGCCAAGAATGCGTACCCGACCACACAATTTTGGCAATTGTTGCACTTTTACTTTCCTTTCATTGCCGAGTTCTTGTCTCTATATTTCAATTCAAGATTTTTATCTTCATTTCATAGTTCTGTGGGCGCACCAAAAGTACGAATGATTAGACMACTATGTAATTTGCTTTTTAACGCTACATTTAATTGAAATTAGCAGTATCCATTCGGCACTGACATTGTTGTATTATGATTTAAACTGTCGTCATTCATACATACACACATACATATGTACATAGTATTAAAGCAAATAAACAGAAAAAATTTGGTACGTGTGCGCCTCTTGGAATAATAAACTATTTGAGAAATTACGGAGAATATATACAACTATAAACKCAGCAATACTTGTCGCATTTAATACTCTATTAGTCGAGATTTTATATTGTAAGCTTTCATAACAACAAYCAAAGTAGATTTATTGAGTGTTATATAGGGTGGAATAGGCTGAAACCTGAATTTGYTTATTACAARACGTTCTCAAGGATTRGAACTGTCTCMARCCGYAACCTAGAGGATTCTGAGAAAGGATTTAAGCTTGCATCCGTAYAAAATTGCTCTCACTCACGAACTGAAGCCGTTGGACCGCCGTAAACGTCGTCAATTTGGTGATTTGTCTTGGAACAACTTAAAAAATATAATGATTCTTTTAAGAAAATAACCTTCTCCGATGAGGCTCACTTTCGTCTGAGTGGTGCAGTAAATAAACAAAACTGTCGAGTTTAGGACAGCGAGCCAGTYGTGCTTCCTTTTCGCTGTTTGGCGCAAATTAGRGATTCCAAGTGTAGCCAGATCCTTCTCCTCCTGGTCTTTCCAACGGATGGGAGATCTTTCCTTTCCTCTGCTTCCGCCGGCGGTTACTGCGTCGAATACATTTAGAGCTTGAATATTTTGATCCATTCGGCCTTTTCAGTCCGAAGTAGCATCTGTTAGCAAGAGTTATTCTGTGTTGGATTTCGATAAAATCAGCTTATTTGCGTGCTGTCAAAATTTTAGTTTTTCAAGCGCTGTTTAATCAAGCTTTGAATCATTGCTTCGTAAAACGATGCTTGAGTGTTTAGTAAAGAATCAAATGATGCGCATTTAAGCTCTGCTGCTTCATTAAACTCCTAAGCAGTTTAATTTTAAACCTATTATCAAACATAGACTTTTTACTATACATCAAGCAAGTCTGCCAGAAATCAGTTAGCAAACATACCTATGTACTTTAACACCCAATTTATCCTTACAAACAACCCACATGTATCCAGTTGATATATCCTGACAACACGCCATTGAAGGAAACCAAATATGTTCAAATCCTTTGTGCAATGACTTTCTGTCTGTTCATTGTTCACAAAAGAACAAAACGATGAACATTTCAAACATATACGAGTACATAAACATAATGGACATAGTACACATAGTACGAACAAAAGAGAATCAACGAACATGACATGTGAAATTCACCAAGTCGACGTTTCAGTTATTTGAGAAAAATGGATATAAATAAAAAATAATATAGCAATAAAAACGCTCAAACTAAACTCAGTAGAGGTAGTCGAAGAATCCTGAGAAAATGGTCCAAATGAGAAGAAGATAGTTAGATATTGAAACCGTACCATACTATTGGGCACAAARGCTTTGTGAACTCAGGGAGCTTGCAAGATCGTCACTAATTTAGGACTTTTTAAAAGAATTGCACAATATTACAGGTTTTTTATTCTATCCCAGCAAACACAAAAGTCTTCAAAGTAGCAAGTGCTTCTTCAAGTTACTGCTTTAAGTCAAGAATGTTCTGTGATGGAGGGACGGCTCTCATCGTCAGGTTCCTACACCAACAATATCACTTAAGGCCATTTTAAATATAGCACCCATGGACATTTCCRGCGGGTGCATAGCTGCGAGGTGAGTTGTAAGGCTCCGGAAAGCTGGTTATATTAAAAGTTCCGAACAAGAACACGCGGAAATTCTCTCCTCTTTYAACAGCATTTCTGAAAACTTTAATCACTATAGAGGCCTCTCTTTTGTCTGCTTACATACCGTCAAGGGATATGTATATGAATAGRGAGAAGTCGCTGGAGAGTAGGCGCAATGAACTTTTGCATGGATGGCTCGAAGCTAAGAGGGAAGATTGAATTGGAGTTAAAAAATGAGCAGTAAGCAGACTCCAACATTTTATATGAAAATACGTTAAATAATTACCGGAATGTAGGTTGGATTGTATGCATGTTTGACTGGCTAAACAATGCATTCAATTTGTGGTATTACACAGAATCACTGCAGTGTAGGAAATGAGTCAAACTGGTATGCTGCATAATTGTAATGGCTGAGTGGGCGGTGCAAATAGTTTTGCTGGAAGGAAGTATTTCAACTCTTCTAGGATGTGGGTGTTAACAAGTGGTGTGCGGCACAGCTTGTAAGGACTAATAAATATAAAAACTTTTTAAAATGTTACGTGTGGGCGATATGCAACTGATACCCGCTCAAACTTTTATTATTTTTTTCATATTTAAGCGAAGAAAAAATTAAATAAATGTGGCAATTAAAAGAAAACTTTTTTAAATGTTACGACGTAATCGATAAATTTCGATAAACAAAATAATTGATATTGTTTCGATTGTTTAAATCGAAATATTTACCGTTTATACAAATCTATCTATCTAAATATCGCAAGTAGCTTCATCCAATAATATATTGAGTACGTGCAATGTTTTCTGAAATTATGTAAATCTATAAATATATCGATAATATAATTTAAGTAATTATATATCGATTTATATAATCGATAAATCGATATTTTTTTATAGATATTTCTACACGATTATACTTTCAAATTTCAGAACAAATTTCACATACATATTTAATGTACTATACTCGTATTATTGGTTGAAGCTACTAACAACTCGCTCATCGTATTAATATTCTAATATTTACTATCATAATCTCGATTATTCAGTGCACTTTTGAATTACTCACACTAGTTTTCTGACATATATCTCATATTTAACTGCTCTCACTGGGGCAAATGTCGTTTAATCAATAAAAAAAAATTCCCAGGCGTCAATTTATTGCAATCATTAGAGCCTATAAATTTAATGGCTTTAGGCGGAATTGTGACAATTAAAAGATACATTTTGATCACTAAAACTGAAACCATAAACTGTGAATCGCTTGACGCATGAACTATTGTGGGAATATTTAACTGCCACAAATGCAATATCATTTCTAAAATTTCATGCATTACAAAAAATTATTATCTACCTATTCATATTGTATAAATAAATACACATTACTCATTTCACTTTGCGAAAAAAGCTGCGATATTTATTTTATAACTGAAACTGTAAAATATTTAGAGAACCATAAAAATTTTACGATTTTGATCGATATTTGGCGATTGCTGTTTTTGAAAAAAAACAGAAAAATAATTAATTTGCACATTAATACATATTTTTTTATTTTCCAATTCGGATATAGAAAATCACCGAAAAATTAAAAATATTATTAAAATAAGRATAGCCTCTGCACATTCATGGAATATTTTTTACATTTCTAACTTTATTCACATTTACTTAGACGAATTTTAATGTAATAATCGATCAACTAAAACGCGATTCATTTTTATCGAAATAATTAAAGGTCGCTGATGCTCAATTAAAATGATAAAACTAAAGTACGACAATAAAGTGTGATTAAATATGAGAAATCCAGGTGTTATCGATTATTTTTTATCGAAATAATTAAATACAATGGATGTGTAATGAAAACGATAAATTAAAGTATTATCATCCAGCGTGATTAAATATGAGAAATCCAGGTGTTATCGATTATTTTTTATCGAAATAATCGAAAGCAATTCATTGGTTATTAAAACGATAAAACTAAAGTACAACAATCAAGTGTGATTAAAAATGGGAAATCTAGAAGTTATCGATAAWATTAGCATAAACTATCGATATATTTTTAAATAAAGCACAATATAAAAGCACATAATAATTCATATGATATCACAATAAAAATTTAATAATACAACGAAAAACCAATAAATAATATTTAAAAAATAAAAATGATTGAAATGCATACATATGTATGTTTACACCAAATAATCGAAAGTTTTATACACGCGTATATACCAAATAATGTTAAAGTAAATTATAAAGCAGAAAAGATTCGAATGATAGTAAGCAGTAGGAATGACAACAATAGTATTAAAAATAGACTAAACAAATCTTAATTTAACCATAGACAATTAGCTCACAAAATTAGTGAAATATACGGTAACAGGCCAAAAAGTTAAAGTTATCGATAATCTCCTTAAATGTTTTTGTAAAACATTATATTAGTAAGTGTAGCTGAAATAATTGGTATCAGCGCACAAATATTATTATCGATTAATATTTATCGGTTATTTTTAACGATAAATTTAAAAACTACAATTGAGCGAAAAACTTCATTGAAAAAAAATTACAAAAATGAATTATTAAAATTATCGATTATTCGATATTATTTTCGACCTAAATGAATAGTACACCAAAAATAGGAAAGATGAATGCACAAAAACCGTAATCAATTATTTTTCGTCGCACAAAATGTGAACGCTCATATAATATTATTGAATATTTCTGATCGATAAATTAAAAAATATGATTGAGAGATATTAAATTACAAAGAAAATTTCAAAAATTATTACCATAGTTACCGAATATTAAAATTTTTTTTAATTTTAATTTACGAACACCGAAAGAACTAAACATTTAAAAAATAACCAGATGCTGACTTAAGTCTTTAAGTAAATTCATCTTCAAAAATAATAAGATGTCGATTTTTTACTAAGAAACGTTCAAAAATAACGAAGAATGCACCACAGCGCCATCTGGTGGTTGTTTTAAATCGAAAATAATATATCTTTCGACCTTAGTACATCATATTCGTGCACAAAAATTGTTATCGATTATTTGTTATCGCACAAAATTTCAGCGCACAAATGTCGATTATTTTTAAAGTAAGTAAAAAAATTATGATTGASTGAAAAATTAGATTAAATACTAAAGTACAAAATTTGGTTATAATA
>NW_017536119.1:273429-282124 GCF_001853355.1 Bactrocera latifrons | reverse complement strand
ATATTTTTCTTGTACCATGGAGCGTTTGCAATCAACCTGAGTGTTTTCGACTGATATCTTTGAATTAATTCTACGTTCGATTTACAGCAGTTCCCCAGATTTGTATTCCATGTGCAAAATTGCTTTTAAAATGCTTTTATATAGGATCATCTTATTTTTGAGACTAAGTTTCGATTTGGGACCCAGTAACCAGTACATTTTTCTCGTCTTGATTTTTAGCTAATCTCGCTTAATTTTTATGTGTTGCTGCCATGTTAGTCTTCTGTCCAAGTGCATCCCGAGGTACTTAGTGCTAGTGCATTCTGGAATAATTGTTTGGTTGAGATTGACGCTGGGGGCAATCTCTTGCTTACATGGTGAAGGTAACATGCGCTGATTTCTTTCATTTACGATAACGTTCCAATTTCGAAGCCAGGATTCAACTGCTTTCAGTTTCAGACGCTTCGTTTGCAGAGTAAGCAGACGAAAGAATRGCGGTGTCGTCCGCGTATGTGGCAACAGTTATATTTTCGTTGTTTATTGTCGGCATGTCGGCAGTGAAAATCGTGTACAGTGTTAGGCCAACCACGCTGTCTTGAGGAACACCTGCTTTAACTTCGTATTTGTCGGAAGTGTCATCATTAATTCTAACATAAAAATGTATGCAATCTAGGTATGACCTAAGAAATAGGTAGAATGGAGCTGGTAGTTTCGTTTTTATTTTAAATAACCACACCTCATGCTAGACTCTAAGACTAAGGCTAAGGGATACTTTTTCTCGTCTAGACATTTTAGTATGGTTTTGACTATTCTGTGGCACTGTTCAGGGGTTACATGTAGTTACCTGAATCCAAATTGATGGTGTGGGATAACAGATAAGGAATCCAAAACTGGCAATAATCGACGAAGAAATATTTATTCGAATATTTTAGAGAATATTTTCAGCAATCTATGAAAGGTTATTTCGTTCTCGGGCTTGTTTGGCTTCGGAATCATTATAATTTCGGCACATTTCCATGGCGTAGAAAAGTGACTTAGCCTAAAACCACAATTAAAGATTAAAACTAAGAATAGCAGGCATTTCCTTGGTAATTATTTGATTGTCCATGTATCCACATTATCTGGGCCAAGCGATTTAAAAAWTTTCAACTGTGACACTTTTGATTGTACTTCAGTCAGTTTTACGTAATGYATTGGTTTATCCATTTGACATGGACGCTCAAGAAAAATCTGCACATTTTTGATATGAAATATGAAAGCGTCGGCTTTTCTTTTGTCAGATCTACACCAAGAGATGTTTTCATCTTTCATCGGTACTTGTCGCTTCGGAGGACGTTTCAAGTATTTAATAGCTTTCCACAGATTGTATTCATCGTTTTTTATTTGGATCAGCATTCTTAAAAAATTTTGTAGTAGAAGAACCTGGCTATACTTGGAATTGAAGCCGAACAGCGAAAAGGGAAAACGACTAGCGCGCTCTTGTAAACTCGTCTATAACCGCGGAAGCGGTGTTCATGGCAATAAAGAAGAAAGAGGAGCTCTTTCGAAATCCTATAAAATCCAACTTAAACTCGGTATCCAAAACTGTCTTCTCTTCCAAAGAAAAGCGGGAAAGGGAAGAGATGGAGAGGGATACAGAGCTAAGTATCTATAGGGATCGGTCCTAACCAGATAATCGAGTAGAAGACCGTGTCTTCTCTGCAATATATTTAAGTATACAGATAGCCAAGCGGCTTTGAAATCACTAAATTTTTTTTGCTTATCAAAGATAGGTTCTGTCTCTTATACACATCTAGATGTGTATAAGAGACAGATTTTGTTATTTTATTTATTTTTTTTTTTTAATAATATGCAAATAATAATTGCAAATTAATAAACTGCACATTGTTTTCAAGTGAACACTTCTATTTTAAATTAGTTTGTTTATGTACAAAAAACGCAGAAAACTACTTTTTCCACTGCTATTTTCGTCTTAAATAATTGCAAATTTTGTATTAATTTTTGTTTTTATTTTTCCTTTTTTGGTTCTTTGGAAAATATTTCACAGTTCAAGCATTGCATGGTCATCCGCAATCCAGTCAATTTTTCTAACAATCATTGCATGTCAGCAACGAAACTTTGTACGATTCTACATCACCACTTAAAACTTTTCAAGGGAAATACTTCAATTTCCCTTTTTCAGTTGGAGATGCCATGAATAGCTGCTTCCATAAGTACTATATATGTGYATACATTTATGTACTATAGTACTATCTATTTACTCTGCAGTAATTTCTCTAGCTGATCAGTAAAAATACGAATTTACAACTACACAAAATTGWAGTGGTCCGAATAGTATCAAACTTATACCCAATTGTTTGGACAATTAGTTCAGAAAGATAGCAATGCTTTCTCGACGAAACCATACAAATTTGCCACAGATATGAAGGATTTAACTAAATTTGAATTAAAATTCTTTCTGAATATATAATTTTAACCAAACAGTGATATATCTTTTTCGAACTAGTATCAGACTGACACATTTCTCACAGAAATCTGACAACTGATAGAAACYTAGGACATTAACCTAGAAAATAAAACTTGCTTTTGTGAAAGCAGAACCGTCGACTAACTAGTTGAACTCTGTTTCAGGCCAGCTATAAAATAATTTTTCACTTCTTGATTTTTCCACAAGGTTTATACTAAAATATGCACTGCTGGCAACGCTTGTAAATCTGGTATTTAAAGCTTCAATTGAATGTTAAATCGTCTACACAATATCTAAGTGTAAACTGACTTTTAAACCAGTTGARAAGTTTCTTGGGAGATGTAGAAAAAGCGCAAAGTGATTGTGCACAATCAAGCTGGATTTTACTTAGACGGAAAAAGTTGAGGAATCCTGATTGCAACATGGACATATCTACACACATAATTGAATCAAATGTACAGTCCATTGAAATTGTAGGAATGTGAAAGATTCAAGCAAAAACATGCATGCAACAAGCAAAAACAATAACAATCACGTAAGAAAGACTCAATTGGTGCAGAATTTAGGTTACTTTCATCGTTATGTTCACGCTAATTGGTTTTATCACATACTAAGGATGAGATATTAGACGTAGCAACCTAGACTATTTTAAGAACAACTTAGTCGCAATGTAAAATAATTTTCGAACGCTGGGACGACCAGCATATGCTACAGAAACAAAAAATTAAAGGAAATTGTGAAGGGACTGAAGAAAAAGATTTCACTTAAATATATCAAGATGGATTCAATCGACACCACTCTTCACGCTGTATATTTGCATACATACATACATGAGGGTCGATCGCGCGGACTAAACTTAAATGCTAGGAAGTAAATACTCTTCATTCGGTAACACACTAAGGCGTATGGAAAGTATACAGAGAGGAGCTAATATATACATCAGTGGAGCTCTCAATACAAGTTCTCGAGAGAAAGGTTCTGCGGGCGGTTTATACGACAATCGATGAAACAATGAGCTGCACGAGATAAATAACGACAATGATATAATTCACCAAATTAAAAGACAGCGGCTACATTGGCTTAGAGAGTTAGTAGAGGAAGAGTATCTTTTTTAGGTACAATAATCTGTTGGAAAAATCAAGTAGAGAAGAACCTTTTTTTTTATTATATCAGTTTATTTATTATCTGTCGTGAGACAATAAGCAAATGTTATTATATCTAAGATTCGCTTTGATGCTAGAATTGCAATTTGTCCCTTAAATACATAAAAGCATNAATTTAGAATTCGCTGTAGAGCACAAATAATGATTACACTAACGGTAATGTGTGTAAATATGTATTATATATTATACATGCGTTTAACACGGCGAAGTCGCATGCAAAACTTCAAAATTATGTCAGCAAATGCTCTTCAACATTTCACAGCTTCATAATTTCGCATAAATATGTGAGGAACATTGGAATATGCGTTCGCTACGTGTATGTTATATGTCGGAGACACTTGTATGAGTGCAGAAAATTTTGCMATTACAGTACTAAATAAGGGCGACAGCATAAGGTGAAACGTGACGAGCATACATAATTATGGATTTTGAAACACATTAGTTCAGTTAAACGGTGTCTCTACCGCTAAAATGCTTGAGTGYACGCACGCACACATACTAATATACATATGTATGTACGTCATTCATACATTCGTTTTGAAACGCAAAGCAAGCATGAAAGCGCCGAGTGCAAGCTACATATACTGCACTTAATGAACCCCTCACACTCATTTGGAAAATTTTGCTATTTTTCAGAGAAGATAAATTTGGAGAACAAGAAGAAGCAAAAAAAAATTATAATGCCTATAATCTGTGCAAGATCTCTTTCTCCTCTCAATTAAAAAGGAAAAAATTTAATATACACATATCCGATTATATGTCAAAAACAGTTGGCATCATCCAGGTAGCCGCCAGAGGGTGACATGAAAATTAGCATATTGCTTTTTGGGCGATTGTGATGCCTGCCTCTAATGATGCTATGTTAGCGCTTCGTATGTCAAATGAAAGCCCTGAATGTCCTCTAGACAATCTATGTGGTCTACATAGCCTAAATACTCCGGCCGCTAGATCACGCGGTATGGCGGAAAAACATGAAAAGTAGTCCTTATGCATTCTAGTGCATTGCCACGCCCCCGTACCTGGTAGGCGGGTTATTGATGGTGATAATGAAAATCCTGATTATCTATATGATAATATTATATACACATTTTTTATACACAAATAAGATATTTGTAGAAATCTGTAAATAACGMATAATTCACTATTAAATCAGATTAATTAAAGTCATCGATACGAACCGTGCCACCCTCAACCGCAAAGAAAATAATATTTCCAACTACAAACTTTTTGTGCTTCAAAAATTTAAAATAAATTTTAATTAAWCAACATTGAATAAGTTATTTATAGCGCTTCCTGTGCCAGCGGCATCCGCATCCGCGCGACCAAATTGAGTTGATTGCATAGTTTTGTTTATGCAATAAAATTGCACAATATAGTGCGTGACTTTACATGCAAATAAAAGTTTTAATTTTTATGTGAGGCCACGCGCCGTTGTAAATTAATTTAATATCAATAAATATTTTATTAATTTTATGCCTGCATATAAACTGCTGTGAGAGTTTTTAGTCTCATTCATTTTTTGTTTACATATTTTAAGAAATTTTCTTAATTTTATTCACTAAAGCGTTCACTTTCGAAAACATACTCATTTCTATGCTCTTATGCATTTTCGCACTCTTTTTGMCCTAAATAATACTTAAAGAAAATAAATAAAAATTTTTTCGAATTACACGAATCACCGACTGGGCTCAAAAAGAATCCTCCACTGCAGCGAAGATAGCGGAGGCAATTCCATACTAGAAAATATTGTCCCTACAATGAATTTTCCTTCCTCTTTGCTGACGCAAACGCCGGTTATAGTAGAATTAACAATACCWGTCGTTTTGTCCTTTCGCTGTGTGGCGCCTACTGGAAATCCTAAGTGCAACCAGGACCGWCTCCACCTGATCGCTCCCMCKSCGTGAGGYCTTAATCTTCGTCTGCTTATGTACACCGGCGGCTACTGAGYCGAAAACATTCAAAGCTGGAGTGTGCTCTGCCATCCGGATGACAGAACCTAGCCAACGAAACCGCTGTCACTTTTGTAGGCTGAACTATGTCAATGGCACCGTACATCTCGCCAAGCCTATTGTTCCATCGACGGCGGTATTCATAGTCTTCCGCAAAAGTTTTCTCTCGAAAATTCGTAACGTCGACTCATCGGATGTGTGTGTGTCATCGTCCATGCCTCTGCRGCATATAGCAGGACGGAAATAATGAGGGACTTGTAGAGATTGGTCTTTGGTCGTCGAGAGAGAGCTTTACTTTTCAACTGCCTACTCATTTCGAAGTACCAGCTATTGCCAAGTGTGATTCTACGTTGGAAATCAGGGCTAATGAAATTATCTATGACTTYGAAGTTATGACTGTTAAAAGTGRCGTGCGTGCTAAGTTGCGAATGCCTTGGCTGTTTGTTTGATGACAGGAGATATTTCGTCTTGTCTTCGTCCACAACCAGACCCATACGCTTGGCTTCCTTATCCTGTCTGGGGACCGAAAAGAGGGGGATGAACAGACAATTGAATTTAACTTACTATTCTAGTTATTTTTACTTCAAGAACCCGTGATTCATTTTGAGAAATTCTAAATTCGCTTATCGCGTAGGACTTTCGGAATGACCTGCGAAAAAATGTCTGGCGGTGGAAAGGACTTTTCTATTAAGGATGTTCTCAAACGCACAAACTGAAAATGAGAGTTGTCTTTGTAGTTTCCTAATATTTTCCATTAAGATCAATACACTTTGGCACACATTTGAACCAATTGTTGAACTACTTTCGCCATTTTGGCTGAGTTATCTCCAAAACATACATACTGAATGCATCAAMCGTCTCTTCAGGTGTCAAAAAACATTGATTGATATTTTAGGAAAGCAAATAAAAGTCAATCCAGGATATAAATTAAATGACTCACAAATCACTGTTTTGAGTGCTCAAAAATGCATTTACATATTTCTGTCGATGTGTGAGAGCTCGCTTTGTCGTGGTGAAGAGTAATCTGTATTCGACGGTTGGTTCTTACGGAAAACTCGCAACAATGATAAAGAAATTTTCGCAATTTATCAATCAAAAACAAACCGCTTGTTAAGCCAACTATAAAAACATAAGCAGCTTCCGATTTTGTATTGGCATCAACAGCGCAAAAACACACTCAAAGACAACACACTCATACAATGCGCTCACATTAACAAAGCCATGTGAATTTTATTTTTCACTCAAAACCGCACGCTCACATTTACTTTGCAGTGTTGCTTTTGCTTTTGCTATTGCCTTTGATTTTAGATTTNGTCCACAACCAGACCCATACGCTTGGCTTCCTTATCCTGTCTGGGGACCGAAAAGAGGGGGATGAACAGACAATTGAATTTAACTTACTATTCTAGTTATTTTTACTTCAAGAACCCGTGATTCATTTTGAGAAATTCTAAATTCGCTTATCGCGTAGGACTTTCGGAATGACCTGCGAAAAAATGTCTGGCGGTGGAAAGGACTTTTCTATTAAGGATGTTCTCAAACGCACAAACTGAAAATGAGAGTTGTCTTTGTAGTTTCCTAATATTTTCCATTAAGATCAATACACTTTGGCACACATTTGAACCAATTGTTGAACTACTTTCGCCATTTTGGCTGAGTTATCTCCAAAACATACATACTGAATGCATCAAMCGTCTCTTCAGGTGTCAAAAAACATTGATTGATATTTTAGGAAAGCAAATAAAAGTCAATCCAGGATATAAATTAAATAACTCACAAATCACTGTTTTGAGTGCTCAAAAATGCATTTACATATTTCTGTCGATGTGTGAGAGCTCGCWTTGTCGTGGTGAAGAGTAATCTGTATTCGACGGTTGGTTCTTACGGAAAACTCGCAACAATGATAAAGAAATTTTCGCAATTTATCAATCAAAAACAAACCGCTTGTTAAGCCAACTATAAAAACATAAGCAGCTTCCGATTTTGTATTGGCATCAACAGCGCAAAAACACACTCAAAGACAACACACTCATACAATGCGCTCACACAGTAACAAAGCCATGTGAATTTTATTTTTCACTCAAAACCGCACGCTCACATTTACTTTGCAGTGTTGCTTTTGCTTTTGCTATTGCCTTTGATTTTAGATTTCTTTTTCTCCGCAGAGTAAAGCAAACGCGCTTCGTGCCAACCAATGACTTCGTTGTTTGGACGTACGTCGCGACGCTGCCTTTGCCAAGCATCAAAACGAGCACTCAGTTCTAATTGAATTGCGCTAGCGAACGAATGTTATTGAATGTGAAACGGTTGGTTCGCGTCGAGATTGTTGAAACGAACGCGCGCGCACACAACAGATCGACGACGCACTCTAACGGCAACGCGTGCGATTTCCGTAAAGTCCAAAGGCAAGCTTCAATTCAGAATATGCATTTTTTTTTTTTTTACTGACACGGCGCCGCGACGATTTTTACCAGCAACCGTTGTTATTTGTTGACTGGAGGCTTTTCTTCGTCGTCGCCGTTCGCGGTGCACGCGATTTCCGCCTATGTCGTTGTAGTTGTTGTCATCAGCGCGTATTTAAAGTGACAGTCGTGTCATTGGAATCGTAAATTTAGCGATAAATACATATCAATTTGTGATTCGTTTAATAAATTAGCATAATGATCTCTTATATAAACAAATGAACGCATTACAGTATGTTTGCGTAAATATAAGTACAGCAACAACATCAACTGTAGCGAAAGTGATCTTTAAGCAAAATGTTGGAAATATTTTAATTTTGCAAGACATACATACATAYRTATATGGTACAGATGCATATAAGTATATACATATGTAATATATTATAATAATTCCATATAGGAAAGTGGCAAGTGTTAAATACGCGAGTATGGTAAACATCAATATTTATCAGTGCATGTTCATACAATAATGATAATAATTGTTTTTTTTATCTATGTGTACAATAATGCCAAGCAACGCTAATTGCTTAACAGCTGGCCTTTAGTCTCAAATCAGTGTAACTAATTGAGCCTGAATAAAGAAAATATTAGCTGAAAATAACATTAATAATAATAATAAAATAAATAAATAAAAATGTGGCGGCAATGCTAAAAGTAATTCGAATTGAAAAGAAA
>NW_017536119.1:268088-272564 GCF_001853355.1 Bactrocera latifrons | reverse complement strand
CGCACTAAGCCTGGCTAGCCTCGAGCGCACAAGTTCTCAAGGCTGTATCTCTGAAACTATTACTCGGATCAATTTGAAAGTTTAGGACAATAGTCTAGGGGTGTTTTAAAATTTRATAAGGCAATAAAAAGTAATCGATTTTTTGAAACCCGTAAACCCATGTAATGCCTTAAGGCRGCTTATATGTTTTTCATTTAATGTGAAGTACAATACAATCGATATAATTCTGAATATAACATCCGCTACAACTTCTTTTGCAGCAACGATTTCGATTAACCTAATTTTCGAGTACTTTTTCCACTAAATCAAGTTATATGTGATGAATTGCCAGTTCAATATTGACTTCAAATTCAAGCTTCAGAAGTCAATATTGATTGAGAGTCTGGTTGATTGCTAATGATGAATCACTTTAAATAACACCACAAGCAGTAGTCCCATGRTGTTAAATCACAACTTCTTGAAGGCCATTSAATGTCACAATTTCTTGGAATAATCGAATCTCCAAACCTTTCTCGCAGTAATTCGGTTGTTGCACATGCACATGCTGTGTGGCACGTAGCACTGACTTGTTGGAACCAAATGTAGCTAAGATCAACTTCTTCCAATTGTGGCCATACGAAGTTGGTTATCATCGATCTATAGCGCTCTCCATTGACACTAACGGTGCCACTAGCTTCATTTCGAAAAGAGTAGGGACCGATGATTCCACCTAAGATCAAAACCCTCTTCGAACTGTAAATTTAGGTGAATGTAATGATTGTTCAWGAACAATCTGRMRATTTTCTTTGAASCACAATCAAAAGTTTTGTTTATTTACCACACCACTCCTTTTTCCTTTGATATAACCAATATATTATCATTTCCTAACCAAAACTCWAAATTTTGTTTCAATATGAGTGCTTTCTATTATTGCCTGTAAACTTATGGAAAGTGATGTTACGTGTTTTTGCATTTAAGGTGRCGAAATATAAATKAATACARTGTTTTTGAAATAAATCAATATTACTAATAAATCAAGCATTACACCCAAATAAGTATTAGCCAAAAAAAAACACACGATTTTTAAACAGTGGAAAACATTACTTAGTAAAAGTTTTGTGCAAATCATGGACTTCAAATTAAGAGTCATGCYAAAGTGCAAAGTGGAAAAATAAAATCTGTCGTGTAGAATATATAGTACGTTACTTAAGTGTGCACAGCCAAATCACCAGTTATATAAGTATGTGAATATAACTGAAATTGTGCGAATGTAATAAAAGCGTGTRCCGAAAGAAAGATGAAAAACAAATCAACGACCGTAATTTGAATACAACACTGAATTCGAATGCAAATTATATGCAAGATTTTGTCATTTCGAAATTAATAAGAACACATTCGCGCTTATAAATATGCATTAAAGTCTGTATGCAGCTTTAAAACAATTGGGTGATTGTGGCATTCTACGTATAGATACACACATACAGTTTTAACCAAAACAATATTTAAAGCTTCAAAATTTTATTTAAATAACGCAAACAATAAGTTTTGAAATGACCTTTTCAAACGCTTGTAGAATAAGTAAAGGAGTATTTAAGCTTGAGTGACAGCTTTTTTGCTTTTTAGGCGATATGCCCGAGCATGTTACACACAGATAATAAGCATTAAATATCCAAAAATTGGTGAATAAACTAAGAATAAATATTCCTAGTTATTATTGATACATTTTTGTTAACTAAAAGTMCGGTTTAAAGTACAAAAAAAAGTAAAAAAAAAAAAATTATTATATGAATTGTGTCCCTGGCTAAATTCCCAAGTAACCAAGTTTTTCCCCAACTAAAAATATAAGATACTGGTAGCTCACTCTATTTACCATCCAACTCGAAGAAAGAGGATGCCATTTAGACGATGAGATATCAACATCGCACTGTTAGTATTTTTTATATTCAATTCCGCACACGACCGCTCCTTAGAGAGACAACTGTGCTGCACTTGATTTCATAACATTGACTTCTCTCCCGTGGCCAAATTGATAAGTATTAATACTAAGATATAAATACAGAGCTTTTGCAGAAGCAGCACTTTAATTTTAATTTTTTTTTTTTTTTTTTTTTTTTTTTTTTTTTTTTTTTTTTTTTTTTTTTTTTTTTTTGTAAAAAGGAGACAGTCATTGTGACTACAACAACAATTAAAAGCGCCATATTTTGTGGATAATAAAGGGTACTCCACTTCAAGGTTTCCTACAAATGTATTGCGGAATGTTTATACTCATTCGAAAGAACATTTTTTGCATTTATTTTTTTAAGGTTATTTCTTTCAAATGCGGACCGCGCTTACGTCTCAAATGGTCCATTCGTTGAGTTAAATTTTCTTTGACTGTTTCGAGCATTTCGACTGGTAAGTTGCGATTAACAAGCGTGATATTTTGTTCCAAGGCCTGAATCGATGCGGGATTGCCTACTTAGACTTTATACTTTACATATATCCATAGAAAGAAGTATAAATGTGTCATACATGTCATACATGTCATACACACAGCGATCTTGGTGGCCAATCGACCGGCTCAAAACGTGAAATTATCTGTTCACCAAAGGTTTTTCTCAATAATCCATTGATTGGTGCGATGTGTCAAAAGTGACGCCATCTTATTGAAACCAGATGTCGCCGAGATCACGAGCTTCAATTTCGGACATCAAATGGTCTGTTATTATGATGAGATAACGGTCGCTATGGTCACGACCTCACCAGTATTATTTTTGAAAAAAAAGTTGGGCCGATAATTTCACAAATCACACCAAACTGTTGTTTTTTTTCTGGATAAAATGACAACTCCTAAATCTCTTCAGGTTGTTCTTCTTWACAAATGCGGCAATTTTGCTTATTTACATACCTATTGAGCCCGAAATGGCATCTTTCGGTGAACAAAATTTAGCTCGAAAACGTCGGATTTTCTTGGAACTTTTCAATAGCYCATAGAGCGRAGCAATGTCGCTTAGGAAAGTCAAACGGCCTCAGTTCTTGCACAAGCTGTATTTTGCACGCTATATCTACGCTAYTGAAGAAAGTACCTCTACTTGRATCACCCATTATTATTAGATACATTAGTAGCTGTTCTTTTATGGCAATCGCAAATATGAAATAAATAAATATTGGGAATTTTCGAAGATTATAATATACTAAGCGCCTCAAAACTGGTTTTAATAATAGGTTTTTTTGTCACTTTGTATAAAAAATTGTGTAAATAAGTTATAAGCTGCGAAAAAATCAAGCCAAAATTTAGTATTTATTTTCAATTCTTTTGATTAATTTGCCGTCTTAACACCACAAATTTGTTTTCGAAAGTCTCATTAATCAAATACAGAACAGCCATTAACCCTGTGTTAAATGCCGTCTTACATCACATCAACTTCCCTACGTAAATTTCTTTTAACACATTTAACCCACAGCAGAACTGGCGAGTTTACTCCTTTATTGTGTATTTGAGTGAAATCTTGTATCCACAGATCTTGAGAGCTATATGGCGAATTTCATTACTCTGATATTAAAAGTGACTCATTTATTTCAAACCAGCTTGTTTTGAAAAATACTCGTTCAGAGCATCTCCCTTAGTCATGTCTGGGACAGATTTTCTAGCTTTGACTCAAAACATATGGAAAAAAATTCTGAAAAGAGTGATAAAAGTTGCAGAGATCTCAATATCATACATTTTTTTTTAGTCAAGTTAATTATTTGACAGAACAAATATTAATTTTGATGTAATTATAATGCTAAATTTAGCTAAAAGGGCTTGCACAATTGCCTTAAGCTCAAAAGAGCCACTCAGAATGAGTCGGCAAGTCGAAATATGTAAGCTCATTTATAATGAAAGATAAGTATATTAAGAAAATTTGTTAACTCTTACAAGTCACTTCGGAGAAGATTTACATATAAACATAAACAATTGTGTTTAAGCGTAGATGACATGATTCATCACATCCTAAGCCTTAATTATAATAAATTATTGCTATGTGGTTAGAAGGCATGCCTAATAGACACAACTTCTCGTTAACTTAATATTATGTTTAAGCATGCATAAATACTTACTGAAAAAAAAAGAAATTCACAGCAGACTTACCGCCTTTACAGGCGAGGCTGAGTTCGAGAAAAAGGTAGGGGAGATCCATTCTTGAATTTTTAAGACCTAAGAATGGTTTATACCGATTTCCGCTAAAACTGCCTACAAAAAAAGTTATACGACAATGTTGTAGGTAATTAAACGGTCTATAACTTTCGTTTATAGATCTTTCTTACATAATCTCAAACTTTATGCGAATAATTCAAATAATCTTTTTTTTTAGGTTTTCAATTTTTTTCTTGCATAAAAATTGTTTTTTTTTCTTCACGTGATTTGACAGAAATTTAAAATTTTAAGTACAAACACACTGTATTTTATTTTATAAAAAACATTTATTTTTTCTCTATCGAAAAACAGCTTAATTTTCACTTCAAAATTTTCAAGTC
>NW_017536119.1:256852-267938 GCF_001853355.1 Bactrocera latifrons | reverse complement strand
TTTTTATCCTTGATGAATTGTGACATTCGTAAAAAATTTTTGAACAATTTTAAAAATATGTACCTCCAACTGTCGACATGCCATTATATAGAATACATGCATTACAGACAATCATATTAATAGACTTCTGTGTGTGTTTTGCCYCTATTCGTTATATTTCTAAGAGCAGCCAAGCAAAATAGTGAACGAAGTCTAAATGTCCACAAAAATGTTGAAACAACAAAGCATTCAGCAAAACAAAAACAAAGAAAGAAAAAAATGAATGATGGAGCCACAATATGTTTGTGTATATTTTTAGAACTCGGAAATATGCTACTTCTGTTAGTGGCAAAATTCTTTTGTATAGTTTTTTTWAARRAMYWRKKKWAARRGGGKYKRAWYTKGRAWWWKKWKTTTWAAAGCCGTAGTCACAAAAGTGAAGCTAAGACTTAAGGCATATCTTATATATGATGGACATGGATATATAATATATCACGGTAAATTCAACTCTTGTGAAATGAACTTTCCGAGAACTTTGAATTGTAAATTTGTATGTATGTAAGTTTTACATTTACATGATAAATTTAATAAATTTCAAATAAATTTAATAAACTTTAAATAAATATAGCCTGTTTTGAAGATCTTATAATCGTGGCATCCCTCTCAACTGTGCGCCAGTCAATCAGCTGAGTATAACTAGCATTTATTGCTGGGTAATTTGTTTACGAACTTGGTTCAAAAAGCGAGCAGGTCACATAAATCATTCTAACGAAATACCAAAGCACGAATTACTGCCAACTTTATGGACTTAATGGAAAGCTATGCGAAGAAAGAAAGAATTTGTTAAAATATAAAAAACATAATCAGCGTTAATTATTTATTATTTGTTGTTGCTTTTTCGCACAGTTGATATACCAAAAGATCAAATTTGACTCTGGCTGGTCTATTTAAAAAAAAGTGAATAAAAAAATGGTACAACAAATTGCAATCATATTTCGTATGCTCGTGTGATCTCATAATTGAATTTCCTAACTGAAACAGTTGGTTGTAGACAAAAAGAAACATAAACATGTATCCAGCCATTAGCTTATAAAATTTCCATTCCAAGCAAATAATATTTTTGAACGTGAACTTTCTCTCAACACTTCTTCTTCTTTTTTGGTGTGGACACCGCTTACGCGATTACAGCCCAGTTTACAATAACGCACCAGTCGTTCTCACTGTTTGGGACCAATTTGTTATTCCAAGAGTAGCCAGGTTCTACTCCGCATGGTCTTCGCAACGGAGTGGTGTTCTTCCTCTTCTTTTGCTTCCCCTGCCGGGTGCTGCGTCGAATACTTTAAGAGCTGGACTGTTTTCGACCATTCGGACGACATGACATAGCCAGSGTTGCCGCTGTCTCTTGGATCGATGAACTATCTCAATGTCGTCGCATAGCTCAAACAGCTCATCGTTGCATCTACTGTGGTATTCGCCATTGCTAATGTGCWAAGGATTRTAAATCTTCCGCAGAACCTTTCTCCCGAAAACTCTTCAMGTCGACTCATTAGATGTTATTATCGTCCMTCACATGATTGGATGGGGATTGGTTTGTACGACTTGGTCTTTATTCATCGAGAGACGACTTTACTTTTAAATTGCCTACTCAGTCCGAAGTACATTTGTTCGCACGATGTTCTGCGTTGGAATTCAAGGTTGACGTTGTATTTGGTGTTAATGCTGGTTCCAAGATATACCAAATTACCCACGACTGCGAAGTTATGACTGTAGACAGTGACATGGGAGCCAAATTGCGAGTGCGACGAATGTGTGTTTGGTGCCCTCGTCCACTACCACGTACCACGCATGGTGAAAATSTGGTCGATTGTAGATTTTCCAGGACTAAAGCTATCAGTACAGTAAAAGCCAATTAATTACTTGACGGTGGGCTTTAATATTTCACACAGTACGCTCGATTGAGCCTTATATGCGATGTTGAGGCTTATCACATGRTAGTTGGCGCAGATTGTGTGGTCTTCTTTTTTGTGGATTGGGCAGAGTAGACTTAAATTTCAATAGTCGGGCATGCTTTCGTCCAACCATATTCTACAAAGAAGCTGATACAGGCTCCTTATTAGTTTTTCGCCGCCTAATTTAGCTCGGCCGRCAATCCATCRACTSCCGCCGGTTTGTTGKTTTTYAGATGGGTAATTGCATTTCAAACTTCTTCATGGTCTATTGCCCRACGTCTGCTCCATCATCATCGATTGAGGAATCAAGTTCACCATCTCCAGGTGTTATGCKTTCACTATAATTCAGCAGGATATCATTAGATCACATCTAAGGGTTCTAAAAGGGTCACCATTCGCTATACACATAATCTCACATATCTTTCAACATATTTAGCGAAATGCTCTACAAAAGCTTATGGCAATTTTACTTCAAGTGTACAGCATCACATCGACTTTATTCTTCATCCCTAATTCGTAGTACTGCTGTTTTAAGGAGCTATATGTATTTCCTCAACCAAAAGACGTCCCTGTTTTTAATATTTTTTTCTAAATTAAATATTTTGTTTAAACTTTTTCAAAGTTTGTAAAGTTTTCAAAGGAAAATATTCAAATGTAAAAAAAATACGTGTTTTAGTATTTTTGGCAGACGTTTCTACAAAAAAAAAACACCATTAATTAAAAATTAAATGAAAATAACTCCTTCGTTAGAGACCATGCAAATYAGATATCGAAAACATGTGTAAAAATTCATTAAGATCAGCCACACAAATTGAACGCTCAAAATGAAGTTCTTGTATGGAAACTTCTTTATTTGTCGTACTACCAAAATTAAAAGTTTTCTCTTGTTTTTCCTCCTTTTCTCTTATAATTAACAATTTATACCGGAAACTTGTCACTAAGGGAATTATAATCACAATTACTGCCACCCCTTTGTCGGTAATAATATTCATTATATAATCTTAATTGAATGCATTTAGCGAATCAATTTTATKAAACGGTTAATGAAGTTTCATGGTCATCAGGAGTGTTGAGTGTATTATACAAATACTCGGGACATTTTTTATTGCTGCATAACTGTGGCTTTTAATCAGGAATCATAGTAGTGCAATTGTCAGTAATTTATTTATGTATATATTATATAAGTAGATACGCATGAGTAAATTTTATTGCTATTAATAATGAAATATTGATTGTTTATCTTGTTTTCCGGAAATAAAGCGTTAAATGAGTCCACATTTAATAAGGAGAAGATATAAATACTTAAAGACTTGTGGCATAGAAATAAAAATAAAATCAAAAACTGCACTTTCGTTGCACGATAATGCCAAGACCAAGGCAAATAGCTTGTTTTAAGCTCTTTAAACTACATTTGAAACTCTCCAAATGTGAAAAGATATTTTACTTTCATAAAAATATGCGCTTACCCGTGTAGTAAATTAATTCAATTATAGGCATAATTTCGCACACGTGTGTAGAATCGCATTTTTATCCCACTGTGTAGGCTGGCAGTTAGCATTTTTCAAACAGCAGGTGAATCGATTAGCTGTAAAGTGTGATAAAGTAATGTGTATTATGAAAAAAATGGCATTTATTACATTTTATGAAAAAAAATGTTTTATAAAAAAAAATTGTACATAAAAATAAAATTACTCAAAGGGAATGCGAATAATTAATTGAATTAGTTTGATATCACAGCTAAAAAAAAATGTCTGCCATATGTGTTAACAAATATATGTAGATCCTAATCAACGGGTCATCAGTAACTTATTAATTTAATTAACAACATCGCAGCGGCAACTCRAGATTGTCTCAAGTTCATCAATCATTTGTGTGTGTCGCTCATATAGACATTTCCGTTGATAAATATTGTTTAATAACTCAAATAATTGAACAATAGAGTTTCAGGTAGTCTTATATGCATTTCAAGCAGCACATTAATTTAGTCAATTAGCAAATTGTCCACCAATATGTGTTTGAGAAAAGTTTGCTAATTGATTAAATTAATRCGAAAAACGAGATGTCATAATGGAAATAATAAGTGTGAAATTTGTTACCAYGAAACCAAAAGGTATACTAATTCTTAAGTAATCGAGTTAATTAGTGYTTAAGACCATATTTACACAAAAGTCATTAACCTAAATGCAATATTACCTGGTGTTTATATAAAAATAAAAGTGCTGTAGTGATCGAAAGTGGARAGAACGCGTTTCATACAAAAATTATCCACCAAAATCATTCRAACGGAGTGACGAGAAATGTTGAGCACTCTTAACGGGGARTTTRAAAACAATTTCCGGGTGCTTTTTTGTCACAAATTGCTGGTTTCAACGAATTTGATAAAGATCAAGAAGGAATAATTAGAATAAGGATGCCYGGCATTAAATAGAGAAGCTCGTTTAAAGTTCCGTTGATAAATTCAAAAATCCTGATAGTGTTTTATTATGTGAAAAGTTATTAAGAACCTGAGAAGTTTGGAAAGTCTAATCCTTTAGCTSGAAATTTAGTGCAAGGACCAATATCAACCATACTTTAACACTATAAACACCATGAGGATTAATTTACTAATACCTACCTACTACCTTGTTCATATAGATATCTGGGTATTAGAAACTTCTAGGCAAACCAAATTTTATTTGGAGTATAAAATGAAGTAAGAGTTGAAAAATATTTTACTTTTCCAAGCTATCACTACCAAATATCGTTTCATTARGTGCCATCATTAAGGAATTATGACAGTTTGTAAACAAAAATCAATCAGCAAATGAAAATATATGCTAAATTGCTAAAAATAGACGATCGTTAATGTATATTATGCAGATTGCAATAACAACACGTGTTTCCAAAGCGAAATTGTTCCAGATATTATATTTTTTTCGATACAAGCATACAAACAGATCTTGATAAGAGAAAGCAGATCCCACGCAGGCTGAAAATGTAAACCATTTATATGAAGAATTGAATTCTTTTGATTTGACCTTCACGAGTATAATTTCACAGTTGTCAGATAATTGCTATGGTTTAGTATTATTGGTGRAGTAAACATGGACATTTTGGAAAATGTCACTAAAAGGAATTTTGAGTGTTATTGAGCCACAATTTTCGACCAAAAAATCAATTTTTCGTGAGGCACTGAATGCATTTAAGGTGACAGACAATTGTTTAAAGGCCTTGATAGGCCGAAAGTCGCTTTGTTGTGCACAATTAGTGCCCCAATAGTGCTGTGGCTTCAATTGAACTGAAAACATCAACTAGTTAAATCTTGAAGATTATTATATTATATTATTTTGTCGTCCCCGTTTCCTACTGGATAATTATTTCTTATTGCTACACATTACAAATGACATTGACAATATTGCGGCAATAAAAACAATAATTAAAGTAATAATAATAATAAACTGTTATCATACAATGCTTGTGCGTCTAACAGCATGAAAGAGAAAATTGTTGTTTTATGAGCAAAAAGAAAGCAACAGTCCAACAATTTTTTATGTGTGAATACATACTAACATATAGAGGAAGCGCTAAAAGGAAATACTTCACAGAAAAATAAATTGAATGTGCATAATTAAAGCCGCAAGCCAAGCTGCAACCAATAAATGTCATAATACTAACATTGACTAGGTGAAAAGTCGTGAGTCTTTAAGTAGATGAGAGCGACGTTTGAAGAATAAGAAGCTCTAGTGTTTTATGAATTCCACAAATACGTGTATTTTAGTGTTTTACTTAATTTGTTCTGCATCAGAATTATTAAGCTAAATAAAAATATTGACTGCTAGTTGGCGCTGCTGTTGAAGTATTTAAAAATCATGTACTTTATGTCAATTTTGTTGTGTTATATGTAGCTGTATAGAAATTTTTCATAAAATAACACACATTTTTTTCTAAATGCTCTTGAGGTAGGCGTAATGAAGAATTCCATATTGATATTTCAAAATTAGGAAATTATTGTTTCCTTTTAATTGGTAKGGTWTTTTACGTTTCGGGTCCCAAATCCAGCGCACAACCCTGAARAGAGAATATTTTGCCCTCTCATTTTAGCTCACCTTCAGAGGCATGCTTTTTAGCTACACTTAGGATACTTGGTCTAAGACACGAAGTCCTGAACTGCTTGAGTAACATGTAAAAGAATCGTTTCTGGCCACTCCCAAGTAAATGGCGTAAAGCATTTACAATTTTTTTTTTTTACAAAAAATTACTTTGTCATCATGATAATGACTAATGAATATATTTATGATATATATTTATATATATTCATGTCAGTAGTCATGCACACTATAATTAATAATTATTGACGTGGGTCAGTTTTTTATCGCTCAAGTGACTGCGACAAATTTGAAACACTCCATTAAATATTCATTGTCAATGTGCTGCATCTTTACAAACACACATATAAATACACGTAAACACATATAATTTTTTCCGCATGTGTAATTCGAATTCCACCCGCCTGTTTACACAGGCATATTTACTACACACTTTGTATAAATAACAATTACTTCTTAAATAGTGCGATCATACATCTACACATAGGACACAAACTGTCATTTATATAAAATTTGCCGCCTACGTTTAATTACTCAGCGAGCAGCGATTGTTTGGGCAGTGTATGCACGAGCTTACGCCTATAGCCACTAAAATGGTTACACTACCAATAAATATAAGCGATAATCATTATAACAAATGTTAGTTAGTGTAATCGGCACTTTATTGACCGTCAGTTTTGAAATTATATAGAGAAAATTSTGTAAAGCAGTATCTAACATCTGATCAAATTTGACCCWGTAAGTCTATATGTACTATTTCCGGACCTATTTAAAAATACCTTGGTTATATTCCTAACATACTTGGGACATATCTGCTTTATTATCTTCCAACTTGTTATAGATTTCCATGTACTCTGMGCTATTTCTTCAAAATGCATACTCGTGTAAAGCTCTATTTTGAACGTTACCAGCGGGCATGGTATTAACTTCTCCTCGCATTCACCTAAAGAGGCTCCTAGCTTTGCGTCGAGTTAGCAAAGCTCGTTGCCGAAAATGTTCCTATGACTGGGAACCCAAACTATAGACAAGCGGAGTTAACCTCGCAGTGAGCTTAAAGCTTTACCGCAATTGTTGACTTCTKGACTACTTTTCTCTATTTACCGCCAATTGGAGGTCTTTCCAACAAAGTGGARATTTTCTTCTTCTGTAATGCCTCTGCACCACATAGCAGAATGATAAGTGTCTTAAAGAGTTTAATCTTTGTTCATCGAGAGAGGACTTTATTTCTCAATTGTCTACTCAGTCCAAAGTAGCACCTGTTGGCAAGAGTTATTCTGCGTTGTATTTCGAGACTGACGTTGTTGTTAGTGTTAATACTGGTTCGAGCTGCAGATCTGAATTGACAGCGCTAAAACTAATTTGTGGTCAGTAAGGCCGTCTGGCTATCGGTCTATATAGTTTCTTTCTGTATCATCTCGTAGTTAATTTATATAACGCCAGGCCTTTTCTATATCAAGTACTTCCGCTTGGAAGATGCTGTCTGAATTGGCTTGGCTCCATTCTTCATTTATGTCTGGAGATTAAAATCATCCGAAAGTAAGAGTCTTATGAGCGATTCCATTATATAAAACTTTTTTAGGTACCACAACAGACCGGCGTTCCAAGCTGTCGTGGCGTGGTTTGCGTTTATCYTTAAACACAGAAATTGAACGAAGAGACACTCCTACCAAACTTATAGACTGTAAAAGGATAGCGATTTGTGATTTTTCGAGGCTATATAGAATATATGTTAAAGTTAAATTTAACTGCAATCTGAGCCACAAACCCTTTGAATAATGATGAGTAGCTTTGCGACGACACCGGCATAGTTCAACTGCAGCTTCCGCRCGTCACATCACCCAAGTGGCGCGACGGAATGAAAAGTCCAAAGGCAATTTGCTTTCGTAGACTCCAACAAATTTACTTAGCGAATTTAACGCTCATTAACATAATATTAAACAATTTATTAAGCACGAGCTTATTATTTTATATTACGTTTATATGCATGCAACTATTTATTTGAGGTTAGGATATATACATAGTATGTATGTATGTATATGGCCAACTAAACTAAAAAAAACTAAAAAATAACGTAACATCACGTTTCATAAGGCGAAGAAAAACCGATTAAATAGAAAATTTGAATTATATGTAGGTTACATATATCTGTGAACGGAAGCTGAAAACTTTATTAAGTAGATATTCTGAATCGTTAGCAATAAAAAGCTTTTGCATTCTTGGTGACGATATATATATACATACCATATATGTGATGCTAAATGTATGTATCTACAATTATTCGGCGAAAATACTCAAATTACGCCAAGGCAAAGGTTTAAGTCATATTCTATTACTGTGTAATGGCGCACAGCAGCTTGACTAAGCGCATAAACGCCATGACTGTTCAACTGCATACTGACGGCATGTGCCTGTGTTAGCGGCTACAAAAGTAGCTGCAATAAATTGAAATGACCAATGCTATAAAAATTGTTACAAAATCACTATTTTTTCTATTTTGTCGCAAATATCAATGCTTTCATGCGAATTGTGTGCTAATGAGCTGGCTAATGACATAAGCGAATGYTGTTGGTATAAAATGCTTAGCTACTGATCCAGTGACCTGTATTTTCGTTTTTATTTTGAAAACACTAACGGCGACAGTTCGGAATAGAGAAGCTTAATGTTCACTTAGCTGACAAAAACTATTTTTCTATGTAAATGTTAGAAACATTTTTTGTGGATGCGGTCATTCTTCTCCGGCCTTTTGGCTTTCTTCTAACCTATTACACCATCTTCTCATAAAAGGCATACGAGATATTGCTCATTACTCGGATTCAGCGATAACGCGCCACTATAGTACATAACTAGCTGGCACACAACCTCTCTTTCTCTGCTTCCCTTGGCGGGTACTGAGGCGAATTCTCTCAGAGCTGGAGTRTTTTCATCCWTTCGRACGCCATGACCTTGCCATCTTAGCCGCTGTCTCTTATGTCGCTGAACTATGTCAATATCGACATATATCCCGTACATATCATGGTTCCATCGATTGCGGCAGTCGCCGTTGCCAATGCGCGAAGCACCATAAATATGCCGCAGTACCTTTCTCTTGAAAACTCGTAATGCCGACTCATCAGATGTGGTCATCGCCCGTGATTCTGCACCATATAGCAGGACAGGGATGACGAGTGACTTGAAGAGTTTGGTCTTTGCTCGTCGAGAGAGGGCTTTACTTCTCAATTGTCTACTCAGTCCGAAGTAGCACTTTTTGGCAAGAGTTATTCTGCGTTGGATTTCGAGGCTGACATTATTGTCGCTGTTAGTACCGGTTTTTAGACGAAAATATCTACGACGTCGAAGTTATGACTSTCAACAGTCATGTAGGATCAAAATCGCGACTGCGACGAGTGTTTTTTTTGACGACAGGACATATTTCTTCTTGTCCTCGTTCACTACTAGACCCATCTGCTTCGCTTCCTTATCAAATTACATCAATATCAGCGGCGTACAACATTGTATCTTCTCTATTCAGATCAGCAGCTCGAATTATTTTCTCCAGCAGTAGATTGAACGGCTCGGAGAGGTTCTTCTCGATCCTCACGGAGCTTTTGGCATTACTGAACATCAGTTTACATAGCCTTATTAATTTTGCAGAAATACCACGATCTGTCATAGCGGCATAGAGGCAATTCCTCTTCGTGCTGTCAAATGTGGCTTTAAAATCGACGAAGAGGKGGTGTGTGTCGATCTGCCTTTCACGTGTATTTTCCAAAATTTGTCGCATGGCGAAAATCTGTCGATTGTAGATTTTCAGGGTCTACTGATTCGGTCAAATGAGTTTGCTGACGGTTGACTTCAATCTTTCGCTCAATAGAACCTTAGATGCTATGTAGAGTAAGCTTATCCCACGGTAGTTGGCGTAAATTGTGGSGTCTCCCTTTTTGTGAATTGTGTAGAGCACACTTGAATTCGAACAGTCGGACACGCTATCGTCCGACCATATTCTACAAAGAACCGGATGCATGCTCCTTATAAGTTTTTTACTGCCGTATTTGAATAGCTCGACCGGCAATCTATCACATATAAACGTTTATGTTTGACTTTTATTGACGTCGCTTGTCGAAGAACGAAACCTYATATGCCTTTAAGTAAGCATTTTCATTAACATCACATAACCGGAGTTGGTGGCCGAACACTGACYACCCGGCAAACTCTAGTGTTTTAGCTGTTCAATGAACTTCAGAGTATAAAACGAAAAATATTTCTAAAATTTTAGGTTACACAACCTCGCAAAACTCCTATTCCGGTTTACTATTTATTTTAACCTAAAAATCTGTCAGTGTGTCGTTATGCCGAATCTCAAAGCACGAATAACTTACTTGTAGTATTTGGTACAGGTACGTGCCAAACGGTGATCGTTTCTTTTTTCAATTGAAAAACTCGCGCCTAAGTATGACGACCACTTTATAAACCAATTTTATTATGACTTTTTTTATTAAAATGTTAAAATGCGTTTTTAATGACAGCTAATTTACAAATTATAAAATCCAGATAAATACTAAGAAAGRCAAACGAAAAATAATTCGAATTAACTCTAAAAAGAAGAATAAAGAGTGCGCTCAACAAAGCGAGTGCATTGTGCGACTAACCGAGTAATTTACTCTGCTCCGGCGGTTTCTTGTTCAAGGTCAACACCAAATATAAATACAACCAATTCAAATGAGCAACTGATTAGCAGTGAACTTAAGAGTACAAAATTATCCAAAATATTTGTTTATTTAGATACCAATGTGTACTTGTGGATATACATATATAATATATGTATATATACATATGTATGGGTTATAAATATATGTATATACATTTGTGCTGAAACGTGTGCGTTCTCATTTCAAACATATCGCCCACGTCCAAGCATAGAACTCTTTAGTTTGTGCCGAGTATTTTTTAGCGAAAGATAAATCAAACGTTTTCCTACAGCTTTTRTAAATATTTATAGAATCGATTCAGTTATTCTGCACACAAAACCGCTAAATTACTCTACACATATCACATTTGGTTTATTTTATGGCGATTTTTTGGCTAAAAATAGCAAGT